>NC_054372.1:114260171-114353941 GCF_017654675.1 Xenopus laevis | reverse complement strand
ATACACCACAGGAACTAGACTTATGCTGTTTGTTCTGGAATGACTGTAATAACCCATTGTCCTCTTGTGCCTCTGCATTGACCGGCAGGGCTGGAAGTCAATCTTCTGCCTAATAAAGTCAATACCAACCGAGCCCAGTCTTAAAAGAGCCTGCTTGAATAGCTCAGTCGGTAGAGCGCGGGCTTATGGTTGATAACCTGGTCCAAAAGGTTGTGGGTTCGATTCCCACCTCTGCCAAAAACACAGCTCCAGTCAGCTGTGCCTAAACTGTCTCATGAGAGTGATGGAAGGGCAAGTGCCAGTAGTCCATCATCCGCCTTCCATTTGGCTGCCCCTTTTTCCAACTGGGGCTGTCCTTCTAAGCTACGCCGCTATGTACTTCTACTTCAGGCCAGGGCTTTCCCATCTAGCACCTTGCCTTTTGCATCAACTTGGGTATTTTTTCCCCATACAGAATCTTTTTGGGGTTTGCCTAGCATCAGCTGAAGTTGACCTTGGCAAATTGATTAATGAGGACAGTGGTTCTGTTGCCAAGCTTAAAAAAAAACAAGCATTTGAGAAGGCAGACTAGCGAGTGCAGCTTTGTGCGATTCTGCCGAAAAGAAAGTAGAGTACGCTCTTGATTGCAGATTGCAGATCTGCATAGAATAAAGGTTCTGTACAGCCATAAAGAAACCTGAAAAGTCACCCACCCGGGATTTGAACTCAAGAACCCCACGGTCAGAAACCTGCGTTTTAACCATTACACCACAGGAAACTAGACCTTATGCTGTTGGTTCTGGATGACTGTAATAACCCATTGTCCTCTTGTGCCTCTGCATTGACGGCAGGCTGGAAGTCAATCTTCTGCCTAATAAAGTCAATACCAACCTGAGGCCCATGTCTTAAAAGAGCCTGCTTGAATAGCTCAGTCGGTAGAGCGCGCGGCTATGGTTGATAACCTGGTCCAAAAGGTTGTGGGTTCGATTCCCACCTCTGCCAAAAACACAGCTCCAGTCAGCTGTGCCTAAACTGTCTCATGAGAGTGATGGAAGGGCAAGTGCCAGTAGTCCATCATCCACCTTCCATTTGGCTGCCCCTTTTTCCAACTGGGGCTGTCCTTCTAAGCTACGCCGCTATGTACTTCTACTTCAGGCCAGGGCTTTCCCATCTAGCACCTTGCCTTTGCATCAACTTGGGTATTTTTTCCCCATACAGAAATCTTTTTGGGGTTTGCCTAGCATCAGCCTGAAGTTGACCTTGGCAAATTGATTAATGAGGACAGTGGTTCTGTGCCAAGCTTAAAAAAAAACAAGCATTTGAGAAGCAGACTAGCGAGTGCAGCTTTGGTGCGATTCTGCCGAAAAGAAAGTAGAGTACGCTTTTGATTGCAGATTGCAGATCTGCATAGAATAAAGGTTCTGTACAGCCATAAAGAAACCTGAAAAGTCACCCACCCGGGATTTGAACTCAAGACCCCACGGTCAGAAACCTGCGTTTTAACCATTACACCACAGAAACTAGACCTTATGCTTGGTTCTGGATGACTGATAAACCCATTGTCCTCTTGTGCCTCTGCATTGACCGGCAGGGCTGGAAGTCAATCTTCTGCCTAATAAAGTCAATACCAACCTGAGGCCCAGTCTAAAAGAGCCTGCTTGAATAGCTCAGTTGGTAGAGCGCGCGGCTATGGTTGATAACCTGGTCCAAAAGGTTGTGGGTTCGATTCCCACCTCTGCCAAATACCAGCTCCAGTAGCTGGCCTAAACTGTTCTCATGGAGATGATGGAAGGGCAAGTGCCAGTAGTCCATCATCCGCCTTTCCATTTGGCTGCCCCTTTTTTCCAACTGGGGCTGTCCTTCTAAGCTACGCCGCTATGTACTTCTACTTCAGGCCAGGGCTTTCCCATCTAGCACCTTGCCTTTTGCATCAACTTGGGTATTTTTCCCCATACAGAACTCTTTTTGGGGTTTGCCTAGCATCAGCCTGAAGTTGACCTTGGCAAATTGATTAATGAGGACAGTGGTTCTGGCCAAGCTTAAAAAAAACAAGCATTTGAAAGCAGACTAGCGAGTGCAGCTTTGGTGCGATTCTGCCGAAAAGAAAGTAGAGTACGCTCTTGATTGCAGATTGCAGATCTGCATAGAATAAAGGGTTCTGTACAGCCATAAAGAAACCTGAAAAGTACCACCCGGGATTTGAACTCAAGACCCCACGGTCAGAAACCTGCGTTTTAACCATTACACCACGGAAACTAGCCTTATGCTTTGGTTCTGGATGACTGTAATAACCCATTGTCCTCTTGTGCCTCTGCATTGACCGGCAGGGTGGAAGTCAATCTCTGCCTAATAAAGTCAATACCAACCTGAGGCCCAGTCCTAAAAGACCTGCTTGAATAGCTCAGTCGGTAGAGCGCGCAGCTATGGTTGATAACCTGGTCCAAAAGGTTGTGGGTTCGATTCCCACCTCTGCCAAAAACGCAGCTCCAGTCAGCTGTGCCTAAACTGTCTCATGAGAGTGATGGAAGGGCAAGTGCCAGTAGTCCATCATCCGGCTTCCATTTGGCTGCCCCTTTTTCCAACTGGGGCTGTCCTTCTAAGCTACGCCGCTATGTACTTCTACTTCAGGCCAGGGCTTCCCATCTAGCACCTTGCCTTTTGCATCAACTTGGGTATTTTTTCCCCATACAGAAATCTTTTTGGGGTTTGCCTAGCATCAGCCTGAAGTTGACCTTGGCAAATTGATTAATGAGGACAGTGGTTCTGTGCCAAGCTTAAAAAAAACAAGCATTGAGAAGCTGACTAGCGAGTGCAGCTTTGGTGCGATTCTGCCGAAAAGAAAGTAGAGTACGCTCTTGATTGCAGATTGCAGATCTGCATAGAATAAAGGGTTCTGTACAGCCATAAAGAAACCTGAAAAGTCACCCACCCAGGATTTGAACTCAAGACCCCACGGTCAGAAACCTGCGTTTTAACCATTACACCACAGGAAACTAATCCTTATGCTATTGGTTCTGGATGACTGTAATAACCCATTGTCCTCTTGTGCCTCTGCATTGACCGGCAGGGCTGGAAGTCAATCTTCTGCCTAATAAAGTCAATACCAACCTGAGGCCCAGTCCTAAAAGAGCCTGCTTGAATAGCTCAGTCGGTTAGAGTGTGCGGCTATGGTTGATAACCTGGTCAAAAGGTTGTGGGGTTCGATTCCCACCTCTGCCAAAACGCAGCTCCAGTCAGCTGTGCCTAAACTGTCTCATGAGAGTGATGGAAGGGCAAGTGCCAGTAGTCCATCATCCGCCTTCCATTTGGCTGCCCCTTTTTCCAACTGGGGCTGTCCTTCTAAGCTACGCCGCTATGTACTTCTACTTCAGGCCAGGGCTTTCCCATCTAGCACCTTGCCTTTTGCATCAACTTGGGTATTTTTTCCCCATACAGAACTCTTTTTGGGGTTTGCCTAGCATCAGCCTGAAGTTGACCTTGGCAAATTGATTAATGAGGACAGTGGTTTCTGTGCCAAGCTTAAAAAAAACAAGCATTTGAGAAGCTGACTAGCGAGTGCAGCTTTGGTGCAATTCTGCCGAAAAGAAAGTAGAGTACGCTCTTGATTGCAGATTGCAGATCTGCATAAATAAAGGGTTCTGTACAGCCATAAAGAAACCTGAAAAGTACCCACCCGGGATTTGAACTCAAGACCCCACGGTCAGAAACCTGCGTTTTAACCATTACACCACAGGAAACTAGACCTTATGCTGTTGGTTCTGGATCACTGTAATAACCCATGTCCTCTTTGCCTCTGCATTGACCGGCAGGGCTGGAAGTCAATCTTCTGCCTAATAAAGTCATAACCACCTGAGGCCCAGTCCTAAAAGAGCCTGCTTGAATAGCTCAGTTGGTAGAGCGCGCGGCTATGGTTGATAACCTGGTCCAAAAGGTTGTGAGTTCGATTCCCACCTCTGCCAAAAACGCAGCTCCAGTCAGCTGTGCCTAAACTGTTCTCATGAGAGTGATGGAAGGGCAAGTGCCAGTAGTCCATCATCCGCCTTCCATTTGGCTGCCCCTTTTTCCAACTGGGGCTGTCCTTCTAAGCTACGCCGCTATGTACTTCTACTTCAGGCCAGGGCTTTCCCATCTAGCACCTTGCCTTTTGCATCAACTTGGGTATTTTTTCCCCATACAGAATCTTTTTGGGGTTTGCCTAGCATCAGCCTGAAGTTGACCTTGGCAAATTGATTAATGAGGACAGTGGTTCTGTGCCAAGCTTAAAAAAACAAAGCATTGAGAAGCTGACTAGCGAGTGCAGCTTTTGTGCGATTCTGCGAAAAGAAAGTAGAGTACGCTCTTGATTGCAGATTGGCAGATCTGCATAGAATAAAGGGTTCTGTACAGCCAAAAAGAACCTAAAAGTCACCCACCCGGGATTTGAACTAAGAACCCACGGTCAGAAACCTGCGTTTTAACCATTACACCACAGGAAACTAGACCTTATGCTATTGGTTCTGGATGACTGTAATAACCCATTGTCCTCTTGTGCCTCTGCATTGACCGGCAGGGCTGGAAGTCAATCTTCTGCCTAATAAAGTCAATACCAACCTGAGGCCCAGTCCTAAAAGAGCCTGCTTGAATAGCTCAGTTGGTAGAGCGCGCAGCTATGGTTGATAACCTGGTCCAAAAGGTTGTGGGTTCGATTCCCACCTCTGCCAAAAACGCAGCTCCAGTCAGCTGTGCCTAAACTGTCTCATGAGAGTGATGGAAGGGCAAGTGCCAGTAGTCCATCATCCGCCTTCCATTTGGCTGCCCCTTTTTCCAACTGGGGCTGTCCTTCTAAGCTACGCGCTATGTACTTCTACTTCAGGCCAGGGCTTTCCCATCTAGCACCTTGCCTTTTGCATCAACTTGGGTATTTTTCCCCATACAGAAATCTTTTGGGGTTTGCCTAGCATCAGCCTGAAGTTGACCTTGGCAAATTGATTAATGAGGACAGTGGTTCTGTGCCAAGCTTAAAAAAACAAGCATTTGAGAAGCTGACTAGCGAGTGCAGCTTTGGTGCGATTTCTGCCGAAAAGAAAGTAGAGTACGCTCTGTGATTGGCAGATTGCAGATCTGCATAGAATAAAGGTTCTGTACAGCCATAAAGAAACCTGAAAAGTCACCCACCCAGGATTTGAACCCAAGAACCCCCCACGGTCAGAAACCTGCGTTTTTAACCATTACACCACAGGAAACTAATCCTTATGCTATTGGTTCTGGATGACTGTAATAACCCATTGTCCTCTTGTGCCTCTGCATTGACCGGCAGGGCTGGAAGTCAATCTTCTGCCTAATAAAGTCAATACCAACCTGAGGCCCAGTCCTAAAAGAGCCTGCTTGAATAGCTCAGTCGGTAGAGTGTGCGGCTATGGTTGATAACCTGGTCCAAAAGGTTGTGGGTTCGATTCCCACCTCTGCCAAAAACGCAGCTCCAGTCAGCTGTGGCCTAAACTGTCTCATGAGAGGATGTGGAAGGGCGAAGTGCAGTAGTCCATCATCGCCTTCCCAGTTTGGCTGCCCCTTTTTCCAACTGGGGCTGTCCTTCTAAGCTACGCCGCTATGTACTTCTACTTCAGGCCAGGGCTTTCCCATCTAGCACCTTGCCTTTTGCATCAACTTGGGTATTTTTCCCCATACATGAACTCTTTTTGGGTTTGCCTAGCATCAGCCTGAAGTTGACCTTGGCAAATTGATTAATGAGGACAGTGGTTCTGTGCCAAGCTTAAAAAAAACAAGCATTTGAGAAGCTGACTAGCGAGTGGCAGCTTTGGTGCAATTCTGCCGAAAAGAAAGTAGAGTACGCTCTTGATTGCAGATTGCAGATCTGGCATAGATAAAGGGTTCTGTACAGCCATAAAGAAACCTGAAAAGTCACCCACCCGGGATTTGAACTCAAGACCCCACGGTCAGAAACCTGCGTTTTAACCATTACACCACAGGAAACTAGACCTTATGCTGTTGGTTCTGGATGACTGTAATAACCCATTGTCCTCTTGTCCCTCTGCATTGACCGGCAGGGCTGGAAGTCAATCTTCTGCCTAATAAAGTCAATACCAACCTGAGGCCCAGTCCTAAAAGAGCCTGCTTGAATAGCTCAGTTGGTAGGACGCGCGCGGCTATGGTTGATAACCTGGTCAAGAGGTTGTGAGTTCGATTCCCACCTCTGCAAAAACGCAGCTCCAGTCAGCTGTGCCTAAACTGTCTCATGAGAGTGATGGAAGGGCAAGTGCCCAGTAGTCCATCATCCGCCTTCCATTTGGCTGCCCCCTTTTTCCAACTGGGGCTGTCCTTCTAAGCTACGCCGCTATGTACTTCTACTTCAGGCCAGGGCTTTCCCATCTAGCACCTTGCCTTTTGCATCAACTTGGGTATTTTTTCCCATACAGAACTCTTTTGGGGTTTGCCTAGCATCAGCCTGAAGTTGACCTTGGCAAATTGATTAATGAGGACAGTGGGTTCTGTGCCAAGCTTAAAAAAAACAAGCATTTGAGAAGCTGACTAGCGAGTGCAGCTTTGGTGCGATTCTGCCGAAAAGAAAGTAGAGTACGCTCTTGATTGCAGATTGCAGATCTGCATAGAATAAAGGGTTCTGTACAGCCAAAAAGAAACCTGAAAAGTCACCCACCCGGGAT
Organism: Xenopus laevis; assembly: GCF_017654675.1. Classification (NCBI taxonomy): domain Eukaryota; kingdom Metazoa; phylum Chordata; class Amphibia; order Anura; family Pipidae; genus Xenopus; species Xenopus laevis. The sequence goes on along the minus strand of NC_054372.1, from coordinate 114,347,303 downwards.
TTGAACTAAAGAACCCACGGTCAGAAACCTGCGTTTTAACCATTACACCACAGGAAACTAGACCTTATGCTATTGGTTCTGGATGACTGTAATAACCCATTGTCCTCTTGTGCCTCTGCATTGACCGGCAGGGCTGGAAGTCAATCTTCTGCCTAATAAAGTCAATACCAACCTGAGGCCCAGTCCTAAAAGAGCCTGCTTGAATAGCTCAGTTGGTTAGAGCGCGCGGCTATGGTTGATAAACTGGTCCAAAAGGTTGTGGGTTTGATTCCAACCTCTGCCAAAAACGCAGCTCCAGTCAGCTGTGCCTAAACTGTCTCATGAGAGTGATGGAAGGGCAAGTGCCAGTAGTCCATCATCCGCCTTCCATTTGGCTGCCCCTTTTTGCAAACTGGGGCTGTCCTTCTAAGCTACGCTGCTATGTACTTCTACTTCAGGCCAGGGCTTTCCCATCTAGCACCTTGCACAAAAATAATATAAATGCAAGTTATACACTAAATGACATTGTTTTGGGAGTTTCCTTAAATGAGGAGGATCTTGGGGTTTTTGTAAATATCAAGTTGTCTAATTCTGGGCAGTGTCATTCTGTGGCTACTAAAGCAAATAAAGTTCTGTCTTGCATAAAAAAGGGCACTAACTCAAGGGATGAAAACATAATTATGCCTCTTTATAGGTCCCTGGTAAGACTTTATCTGATGTATGAAGTGCAGTTTTGGACTCCAGTCCTTAAGAGGGATATACATCATCATCATCATCATCATCATTTATTTATATAGCGCTGTCAAGATACGCAGTGCTTTACTGCAGTTATAGCAAACAGGGAATAAATGGTAGATAACAAACAAGGATTACAGAGTACAATAGGTTATACATGAGCTGGAGAGAGTGCAGAGATGCGCAACTAAACTGGTTAGAGGGATGGAAGACTTAAATAATAAGGGTTTCATTTGTAGGGGTAAAACTTGATGGACTTTTTTCAATCCGATTTAATTATGTAACTATGTAACATTTGTACAATTTTAGTTGTGCTTGGACAAGCAATATATTTGTGCTTGGACAGTGATATGGTCTCTTGTTATGTTTCCATGCAAAGGAATACAACCTACCCAAGCTTGCTCCTAGTGATTCACACATTAACAATTATTTTGACGTTGTGTGCTTTGAAGCACCAGAAGTGACTTTATTCTCACACACACTAAGATATATGGGTGTCACAAGTTAAATGTGATTTATTAACTTGGGAATTAACTTTTGCCTAAGTAAAGCACACTGTCAGGACTCAATGGAGCAAGTGCATCGTGTGCCTTTACACCCACACGATCCGGCGCAAGCTCGCGTTCAAGACAGCATATCGACGCCTGTGCCCATTGCTGGTGGGCAAGTGTGCCTTGGCGCACGCACATATTCTGATGCATGCGCACGTTCTGACACATGCGCATGTTCTGACATGCACATGCGCTCTCTGGTTAAAGTGATGCCCAGCCCTAGGTTCAGTACGAGGTGAACGTCTTTACTGACACTAAGCGTACTTTATGACTTCTGAGAAACTTTGGATTACGACTTTGGCTTGCTCCTGGCTATTCATCTTGATTTCCCCTTGATTGACGCTTGATTCCTGAAAACGATGTGTATGATTGGCCTGTTCCTGACTCAGTCTTTTCATCTGCAGTTAAATGCTCAGTCCAAATTCCATAGTCTGTTATTATCCCGTGGACTCACCGGCACTCCTGCTATTTCTTAGCTGGGATCGCTCTGTCTCATATCCAGGGCACAGCTCAGTGGGAAGTGTGGGGGAGGCTAATACCTTCAGACAACTTTTTACTTGTCAGTAAATAAGCTCTAACATGTGTAGCAGAATATCCAAGGATCCTACGGGAAGGAGTATATCGCTGATGAACAGTATGTGTGTGTAAAACAGTGTTAAGCTATGTTAAAATATATTTTTAAATTATTTCAAGCTATATAAAGTATAGTATTATGAACTGTAATTTTAAAATTTGTTTTAATTAATGGGTATAGAAGTGCTCTATGAAGTAGTATAAATATGCACAGAAGCTGGTAAGGAAGCCTAAAACATACATTGTACAAAATGTCTGCCCTACTTGTTCAGATAAGCTTTAGTTCCCATTTATGTGTATGTAGAGTATCCAAAAGGAAGGAGGTTCCTGCCAATTAGAGCTTACAATCTAAGTGGGTGGGTAATTTACAGACACAAATAGGAGAATAATAAGTGGCATAGCTTACATTGGGACTGAGGGAAGATTATCTCTGGAGGAATTCAGAGATGGCATTGCAGATGTAAGCAGCAGCAGCAAGTGAGAAAGGTTTAATGTATAAATGGGCAGTGTGCCCAGGTGGTGTCTCTGAAAGGAATGCATGGATACACAAGAGAATAAATGTAGTGAGGTGCAGAGGAATGAAGGGGAATGAATGTGTTTATAATATATATATGTTGCTTTGCAGGAAGCCAGAAGCCAGCTGCTCACAGCCACCACTATGCTGCTATGGCTGGGAGTGGCTTTGGCTGGGGGGTGGAGGGGAACAGCAAGAGACAGGGCTGGGTAGTGGGCCCTTCTGTGGCTGGTCTGACTCTGGGCAGATGTATTTAATACAGACTATAGTGGGGAGAAGTGCGAGTTAAGGAGGCCAGCTAGTATCAAGTTGCAGTTGTCTAGGCAGGCCAGGATAAGAGCATGCTTGAACATCTTAGCTGTTACTTATAAAAGAAGGGGACAATTTTTTTTAGTAAATATGACCATAGAAGGAATGGGATGAAGAAAAAATGATCACAGATCAGGAGGGGTGGGGAGAAGCACCAGTCTTAGGTGGAAAGATAACTAGTTCAGTTGTATTTTGTCAGGTGGGCACATATTTTATATATGATTATATATTTTTTACAACAAAATGTAAGTTTACACTACGAGATACTAGTACCACTAATGCTCTTGTAGTTTAAAAAGAAATGTTGATGATTATGAACTAGACTATAAAGAGCATGCTAAAAATATGCATAGAATGAGAAGTGTTTTCTAAAATTTTCATGTACCTGCCAAATGCGTTCTGTACACATGAAGGTTTTCCTATACAAGACAATTTCTGTGGTCACAAAAATGAATATTTGACATAAAAAAAATTTCAGTATGGCAAAAACCCACTCAGTTAGGAGTTATAATAATTACAAATCTAAATCCCACTTTGGAAAACAGGAAATCTAATAGAAATATATTTCTAAGCATCTCTGCAATTCATTTTGATCATATTATTTAAAATACAATGTTCCAAAGTTTAGGAGATATTTTCTGTGTATCATATTGTAAAGGGATTTAATTATATAACCAAACTGTATAGCAATCATCCATGAAGGATTCCATGTTTTTTTTCACTAAATAAAGTGTAGGGATGTGTAAAATAGCCACCCCCTAGTATTATGTGCAGGCAGTCCCTCCATGTTATAGACACCTAACTGGGTCCTAAAATACAGTTGGGAGGGGTACTGTTTGCTCTTCATGCTCTAAGCTATGCCCCTTGCTGTTTCTCACAGTGACCAGCAGATGGCATTGTGCTAGGATATAAAAGGCTCTGAAGCCATGCTTTCAGTGTCCATTTTGTGCTAGCTCTGACCTGAACAGGCAGGTAGAGCTCTGTGGAACCTAGACAGGTAAGGTCTAGTAAGAATAGGCTACTCACCCTTATAGGTCACTCTAGGAGTGACAGACAGACAGGTAATTTAGCTGAGCAGCTCAAGGCTCCGACGAGGAGAGTCAGAGGGATTAAGATCCCGGGTACTAATAGCCCAGAAGTAGAGACTAAGTGTATAGGAACAGGGTAGATAGATTCCCCTCAGGTTCCACTTAGGGAAAAGACTGAAAGCTGGGTGTATCTTTATTGCTGCTCTTGCCTGTGGGGACTAATACTGACCAAATGGTGCTGTGAGTATTGCTTATTCAATGTGATGCCAAATCCTGTCTGCTCTATTGTATACTCCACTGAGGATTGTGTATGTTCAAAATATAAGTTCATGGTTAAGTTATAAGAACCACTGGTGCCCAATTATTATACCCTGTATCCAGTTACAGTTGCACTACACCCTGCCTCCACACCGTTGTGAGGGCTTACTCCCTAAGATTATAGGTCTCATCCGGAGCACATTTATTGGGAAGGGAGCTCAATAGTGGTGTATAGCACACACAATTTACTAAAGCTTGAATTTTTAGAGCTTTTTTGAACTATTGGAAAACCACACATTTTTTGTGATTCGTAGATTTCAATTCAGTTGTTAGTAAATCGACCCTTTAATGTCTAAAGATACTCTGCTGGTTGAGGGACTCCTGTAACCTGAAAACTGTGGTCTTCAAAATAGACATCGATACAAAAAACGAAATACAACAATACTAGGTAAGCCATCGGCCTTATTAGGACCACCCTAAACAAGCTCCCAGAGTGACGTCTGTATGGCACCATACCATGAAAATGTCCTCAGTATGACAAACAGATAAAAGCAGCCCAAACATTATACCATAACATTAAGCTTATAAGTAGAATGTGCCAATAGATAACCCAAGCAATGCAGAAGAATCGTGGAACAGGTGCCAGAAGTTGGTAAACTCACAGATGTGCAGATGTGCAGATATGCAGCAGTTCTCAGAAACAGTGGTTATACAACTAAATATTAGTTTAGTGATCAGATGCAGGTGTATCATTCTGCAGGTGTAAAACGGCAACACAGTGCCTCCTTTGGCTCATTATTCAAGTCTTTATTAGAGTCATTAGATTCTATGGGCGTCATTTTTGCAACAATACATTTCGCTCAGCACTACATCCAAGTAGGAGGGTGGCAGCCTATGAAAATTTGACTAAATTATTAGGATCACTATATGGGTTTTAATCTGATAGGGTATAGTGGGTCAGCAATGGTATCATCAAAAAAATTATAGCTAAAGACCCCTATTTAGTATGCACTTGCACTTTTTTATTTATTGCTGTTCATCATTGCTGTATATCTTTGTGAAATCAACTTGGTACCACCACATGAGACAGATAATAAGAGATGAGTTATAATATAGAGCATGTTGTCTACAGAGCAGAGGAAATCAGTTAGGAATTCACATTTTCAGGGAAACGTACCTGCAATGGAATTGCATATATAAACCTGATTAATAATTTTATTTTTAAGATGCATTTTGAAATGAGTTCCTAAAATAAATTTGGCTAAACTTTTCAGATTTTCAAGTCATCTTTGCATATTTATATGGGATAAATTAAAACTTTGTTTTTTTCAATAAAGTTAATTTTTAATATATAGTGAAAGAAGTTGTACATTTGACAACTCTTTTTTTGTCCTGTAATAAATCTCAAACAAACCTGTTGCATTCATTTATTTGCAGCTTTCAAAATATGCACAGCCACAGTTCTATGCCCATTGAAGTGGCTAGTCATTTTTTTTTGTCACAGAAATGTGGAAAACAAGAAATACTCATTACACCGTTCAAAATGTATTCTAGAAAGATGAAAATAAATCTCAATAATTAAACACAAAAAACATTTTCATTCCTAGATCCTTATTACTGCTTCATTTGCCTGGGCTAATTACATTTTTGAATTGCTGCTTAGGTTAGCTAAGCTCTATTAAAGTAATGAAACATTTACTGTTACTCAAACATCACATGACCTGACATCAAACAATTCATTTTTTGAAGCTCCTAGAATGTCTGAGATACTTCCCTCCTATATGACAGCACACAAGAGCAAATTACTAAAGCTATTCATGAGGAAGTCCAAGGCAAATCAGGTGACACATTCTGTTCTAATTTAATGCTGTTCTTTTGTACTTTTGCTCTCTCATGCCATTTCTCTCAAGTTTCTTGGAGAAATACATAATTTTGGTACATACTGTACTATGCCACTAAGAATCATGTTTTAAGATTGTAGGAAGATGTAGGAAGATTGGGCCTAGATTTTCATCTGTTGAAAAGCAAACATATATATATATATATATAAAACACTTTTAAAACATATATTTATATTAATATAATATTCTAGAACGTTATTTTAGTATTCCTAAATTAGGATTACAACAGTAAATGTGATTGATGTGCTATAAAAAATCTATATAAAAAAATGTGTGGCAGACTAAGGATTCAAATGCATTTGGTGTGTGGAGAACCTAAGGTACATGTTTACTTACACTGAGCTGCCATTCATGGTGGTAGGAGCAGTCATTTGCCCTGTAACTGCCATAACACTAAAGACTGCTAGGAAATCCAACCTTACTATATAACCAAATTTGGTTACTGTCTCTTAAAATAGCAATTTACACTTGGCAATCCAGGGGCCCTGAGTCCCTTTTGCATATGAAAAGTACTGGGAACTGGGAATTACAGCGCAGTGCCTTCACCTAGTGAACACTGAGGAACACACCTCAGGGGGGTTCCACTAGGAATAATAAAACACACAGGGGGTCATTTATAAACTTCGCGCAGGGCAGATTGGTTCGCAAAGTGAATATATTTGCCCTGCGCATGGTTATATTTATAAAGCTGAATAAGAGGGTGCATACAGAATTGCGAATTTTTTATTCACAATGCAAATGTCTAAAGGGGCTTTATAAATATGTCACAATTCGCAAATTGCGAATCTTTATGCGCACACTCTGCGACTCAATTACGCCACAACTTTGGTGGCGGATAAAATATTCGCAAAACAGTTTTGCAAACTGCGAATTTAACGCTATTTTCGCGCACAACAACCTCGCACATTGGGTGCGCTCGCGCAAACTCCTGTCACATTTGCGCGCCATTTGCGAAAATTTATTCATACTGCGAATTCGCAAAAAACGGAAAGATGGGCAGAGCAGTGCAATATATTAGCGCTCAGCAAAAAACATGCGCAATACAACCATTTGCGAAAAATATGCGCTGCGCGAACTTTATAAATGCCCCCACAGTTTGCAAATGAACAAATATAAACTTTATATAAACTGTAGTAAACACTTGGGCAACAAATACACTATGCACTCCTGCAGTGGGGACACGTGGGACACTACCTCAATCCCTATGTTGCTTCAACACTTGTTAAATATCAATCAATATCAATCCTCCGGAAGGGGTTAATAACCACACAGTTCAAATGGAATGTCCCTTCCCCAGAGCTCTTATTCCCCAGGTAGTGCTAGTATTTCCCAAAAGTACCTCTCCTTTGGAAGTTAGCAGCAGCTTCCACGTAGCTGGTAAATACTTGACTTGTCTTCACTTTGGAGCCCCACACTTGTATCCGTGCCAGTATCCTCCCTTGGTGGCTTACTCACGGGGGTGCTCTCAGTGGTAACACTGGAGATTATAGGCAGCTCTGCAGCGGAATCAATCTCACCAGTGCCAGCATTCTTCTTCTGAGTCTCTAGAAGCTTGGCAGGGAACAGGCTGGGCTCAATCTGTACCTCCACAGATTTAACAGCTTTTCTTTACTTGACAGTCTTACAGATACTCGTGCTGGCTCTGTTCAGCTCTCTGGGAGACCCCTTGCATTTGGCTCAAAAGTCAGGCACACCCTCTCTCCCCAGGATGCACTGGGGTGCCCAGCCAATCAGATCATTCTCCAGCCTGTAACTGGGCTGGATGATGTCACAGGCAGAAAAACAGGGGAAGGATTCCTCTTGTCCCCTACATTACTATAATGGGTAGTTTCAGGGGGAGTAGCAAGGCATTTAACATGTTTTAAATCATCCTAGACTAAAACATGTCAGAGATGTAAAGCAAATAACTGACCTTTCATCAATGTAGACTACGTAACAGCTTGCTAGAGATTTGGGCAGAACGTGCTGGGGGCACTATAGCAAGATGTCCAAGAAGCCCAATAAAAATAGAACAATGGTGCATTTCAAAATCTTCTGAATGAGAAGCATATTGTAGGAACTTTATGGACATAGTGTTAACCCCAAAAGCATAAAATTAGAAGATGCTCCTTATGTCAACAATTATGTTCTCCAATATGACCCTGTTAAAATTAAAGCCTGGTCTCCTTAAATAGCCTTTAACTGCCTTTGCTGCTCAGTGTCCCACTGGAATCCTACCTGTGGATTCTCTCCATTGTTATTAGCGTTTGCCAGTCCTGTGGCTATATTACTCTTCTTTATATTTCTATATTTCCCCCTGTATATGTTTCCATATTTGAACACTTGTCCTAGCTGGCATGCGTATTATAGAGTAAATTTTACACAAGTTCCATTGCCTCCATAAACAGATATTAATGACTTTAACAGAGATCCCTAAAAGAAGTAACAACATGTTTATGGATCCTTCCTGAGGCAGACTGTGGCAAAGTGATATATCACTCCACTATCAAAAGAAAGAAAACACCTTACAGCATTTCAAATGTTATATTTTGCTATTTTGTAAGTGCTCTTAATAATGATAAGAACATGGAAACCCAAGACTGGAAATGAAATAGATTAATAGCTGTGTTTTCATGCATATAGGAAGATAGGAGTGAGGGTTGTTCCAGCTTGTGCTCTAAGGAAAAGGTTAGCAAATGCATGAATATGAGCCTCTCTTGCCAGGTATAATTTTTTCTTTTTACATTAAATGGCTGAACTGATCCCTAAATTTTTCAAATACAGCACACTAAAAAAACATTTCATTTTGAATGTGTAAGTATAGATCAATATTTTTATCATTCATAACATTTATGATGCAAGAAAAATATGTAAAAACGTAAAAAAAAAAATAAGGGGCTGGAGTAAATGTAGCTGCCATAGTTATACTGCTTTTCTTTGTAAAGTTGAGGGCAGCAGATCATTTTTATTTACTGTTCCTATGTTGCCTTGCTACTTCTTTAAGCTTATTATTTTTCCATAGTGTTGTCCAGGCATAATTGGCTCTATAACTGAATGTGGACAATATGTTATTTATAGACGAATGTTTTCTCTTTTTTTCCTGCATTTACCTCATTTTTCATCTCATAAAAATAAACTGTGTATGATCTATTATATTTTGCAAGTGCAAGCTGAATTTGACAGTATGCCAAAATGAAGAATTCAGTTCTTAAATTGCAGGTCAGGATTTCCTTTTGTAAAAATGTCTCATTAATATAATTGCTTTGTAATGAAATTTCCCAGAGAAGCACATTATTTAGAGAAACATAACAAATCATATTATAACAGCATAGACTTAGGATTAATGTCTTAACCTTTTAGTAACTAGGATATTCCACAGCAAATATAGCATGACTGAACTTTTCCAGGACGGGTCCCTAGAATAGAATCTGATGCATTCAGAATGGCCATCCGAGATGTGTGCAAAGCATCTAACAATTATCAGTTTGAAAATTAATTAAGAAATGGTCATATATTTGATTATGATGTTATGTGCTTAAAAATAATAATTATTTTAGCAGCAGAGCTAATATTTTTCAAAATAGGAAAGAGAAAGATATGGATTGTGTAAATAGTTTTTTTATTTGCTTTAGGTAAAAAAAAATAAAAGTAAATATAAAGGAGACATGCGAGTATTTGGTTCCAGATGATAAAATATTTTTACCCATAAAAGATTTGTGTAAATAAAGTTTCATACATAGGTTAGATTCACATATATTTTATTAACAGTTCCTTCACAGTTGCTATTATTATGTTAGAAATCTTTGGTTACTTGTTAATGCTATATAGTACTGACAATTTCAATTTCCCCCATTTTTAGCATCTTCACGCACTATGTGGATCCCCAGTGCCATCAAATGGTTGTCATCTCTGTTAGACCCCTCCCCAAACATAGGTATTATTGATGCTTGCCATCGAGTTCTGTACCTCTATTCTGCATCTTCTTTGAGAAAGACAGTGACTAATTCTACAACTGTTGTATGCCCAAAGTAAGAGTGAAATCATTGCCAGCCAGTTGTCAAATATAATAAAATCATGAATGTATTGAACCATACCCACCATACAAACATTTCTGGAGATAGGGACCCCTTCCTCTATCAATAATAATCACTTTTAACACAATTAATGCATGTGACTTAATACATACAAATGTCCAGCATATATTAAAAATATCAAACTAATAAAGTTTAGAAGTAGATGTACATATATGTTATAAAAAGTACTCTGCAGCTCCATTAGCAGAGATTTGCAAACATAAATCCCATTATATTGCTGTTTAATATTTCCATTCTATTGATCAGTATAATGCCCTCATGAAGTTCACATGGGGGTGCAACACATACCCCTAGGTGTGAACCACAATACAGAGCTCATTTGCTTAAGTAGTTCAACATTGAGTGATTAAAATCCAAAAAAAAGAAGCAGTGTAATGTGTGAAGAACAATTAAATATACTTCGCTTCCCAGAAGCCTCCTGTGAGCTCTGTATCTCTTGGTCCACCAATACTTTAACCCACTTAAGAACGAATGCTTTGTGCCATGAAATTCTAATCAAATAATCTAATGTTAACTCAGATGCGATGTGTGCATGCCTATGTGTTGAAGAAAATGTTTTACAGATAATCACATACTATGTCCTTAAGACAGGAAAATAAAAGAAATGAAATTATTATTACTAAATAAAATTAAATAGAGTGATCTATTTGATCTAGTTGTAACCATGTACAGCTTTCAGGAAAAAGACTCCAGTAAACTATTACCAACTCAAATGTATGCAACACAGTTCCAATTTCCTTTACATTTATTAGGAAAGGTAGTTTATAATAAGTAATGTAAAAGCTACTGTTTTAACATTACAAAAACAAAGTAAATTCTTAAAAATTTGATTATTTTCTTAAAATGGACTGATGGGAGATGGCATGTAATTCAGAACATCTGTATAATGGGTTTCTAGATAAGGAATCCTATACCTACATGTATAGTTACAATTGGATTGTAACATAAAAATATTATATTACATATAATAGTAGGTCCAACTCGGCTCTGTCTGATGAGGGATATCTGGGACAATGACAATTGAATTGGTAATTAGCTGGATGCATCAATTAAATATTAAAGTGCCTCATAGGGTCATTCTCACTGCCTTTTTTAATAACTAGTATTTGGGGAGGTAGTAATTAATGACTGGTATTGGTCCTCAGTATTGGTAGAATTTTTTTTTTACATCTTAACGAGTTCAGCAACAGGAGCAACAAGGAAGTTACGGCAAATGAAAGACTGCTCAATTAAAATTATATGAGATACTTTAAAATGGCAACCAAAACCTAAAAGATGTGGAAGAAATGGAAAATTACCTTTCGAATGGATAGAAGAATAGCCAAAATAGCAAAGAGTCAGCCAATGAGCAGCTCCAAGAAGATCAAAGAAGGTCTAAAGTTACCTGTGAGTACTATTACAATTAGACAATGTCTATTTGAACACAGTCAATCCACAACATAAGAGTTACCTTGGATGCGAGGCCTAGTAGAAAGTATTATAGCACACAGGTAACCTCTAGTGGCCAAACAAAGGTACAACTATAACATTTGAAAAATAGTCCCAGAACCATGCTTAAAGATAAAAAGTATACGTTTATTTCACGTATTAAAGGGGACATATAGCATAAATTTTCACAATGCATCAAACCATTTCAAATAATGTAAAATAGAATAAAGTGTTTTTATTTTAATACCTTTTGCATCAAAAAACGTCTGCATTTGCTTGAAAACTGTTCTCAGCCCTCCTCCTTTGCAACTTCCTGTCTCAGACTCTTCAGTATCTGAGCTGCAGCCCACGGCTCTTTCTGTTTAAGCTGCACTGCATCAGCCAGTGAGGGAGGAGTGGGCGTGTCTGTGATGTCTCTCTCAGTCCTTCCCTGCAGACAACTGTTAACCCTTACTGCTGGTTTTCTCTTCCCTGCTCCTTTCTCTCCCTCTCTGCCCTATTTATTTAACCCCCTCTCTGCCCTGTTCGTTTTCCTCCCCCTCCCTTCACCGCTTGTTCCTTTCTCTTGCCCTGCAATAATTGAGGAAAAGAAAGAAAAGCAAACTGCTGTATAAATAATACATACATCTGCTGCTAAACGTATTTTATTCTCTTCTGGGGGCAATGTGTATGAGCAGTGTAAGTACCATAGTCTTTTTCTACCCATTATTATGTTGTATACAAACAGCAATCAACGTCTTTTGGGTTTTCCTTTGTAACTCCTTGCATCTGTCATTATATGTTATACAATTCCATCAGCTGCATTTATTCCATTGCAACTCCCTGCACCTCAATAAAAATTGTTCCATAACAGCTGCATTTCCCCTTGCAACTCCCTGCACCTGATCATAAATTATCCCAGAACAGTTGTGATTATTCCCTTGCAACTCCCTGCACCTACGTATAAATTGTTCCATAAAAGCTGTATTTCCCCTTGCAACTCCCTGCACCTCCCTATAAATTGTTCCATAACAGCTGCATTTCCCCTTGCAACTCCCTGCGCCTCCCTATAAATTGTTCCATAACAGCTGCATTTCCCCTTGTAACTCCCTGCACCTCCCTATAAATTGTTCCATAACAGCTGCATTTCCCCTTGCAACTCCCTATAAATTGTTCCACAACAGCTGCATTTACCATTGCAACTCCCTGAACCTAATCATAAATTGTTACACAACAGCTGCATTTCCCCTTATAACTCCCTGCATCTGATCATAAACTGCTCCACAACCGCTGCATTTTACTTTGCAACTCCCTGCACCTGATTATAAATTTTTCCACAACAGCTGCATTTCCCCTTGCAACTCCCTGCACCTGATTATAAATTGTCCCAGAACTGCTGCATTTTACCTTGCAACTTCCTGCACCTGATCAAATTGTTCCAGAACAGCTGCATTTTACCTTGCAACTCCCTGCACCTGATCATACACTGCTCCACAACAGCTGCAGTTCTCCTTGCAACTCCCTGCACCTCATTATAAATCGTTCCAGATCAGCTGCATTTTACCTTGCAACTCCCTGCACCTGGTCATAAATTGTTCCAGAACAGCTGCATTTTACCTTGCAACTCCCTGCACCTGATTATAAATTGTTCCAGAACAGCTGCACTTCCCCTTGCAACTCCCTGCACCTTATTATAAACTGTTCCATAACAGCTGCATTTTACCTTGCAACTCCCTGCACCTGGTTATAAATTGTTCCAGAACAGCTGCATTTCCCCTTGCAACTCCCTGCACCTGTTCATAAATTGTTTCAGAACAGCTGCATTTTACCTTGCAACTCCCTGCACCTGGTCATAAATTGTTCCAGAACAGCTGTATTTCCCCTTGCAACTCCCTGCACCTGGTCATGAACTGTTCCACAACAGCTGCATTTTACCTTGCAACTCCCTGCACCTGGTCATAAATTGTTCCAAAACAGCTGCATTTTATCTTGCAACTCCCTGCACCTGGTCATAAATTGTTCCAGAACAGCTGCATTTTACCTCACAACTCCCTGCACCTGATCATAAATTGTGCCAGAATAGCTGCATTTTACGTTGCAACTCCCTGCACCTGATTATAAATTGTTCCAGAATAGCTGCATTTTACGTTGCAACTCCCTGCACCTGATTATAAATTGTTCCACAACAGCTGCATTTCCCCTTGCAACTCACTGCACCTGATTATAAATTGTCCCAGAACAGCTGCATTTACTCCCTTGCAACTCCCTGCACCTGATCATATATCAATATGCAAGAAAACAAACCTACAGCTGCTGTTCTGCAATATCATAGCAGTAAATACTAATATACACTGTTTGTATAAGTTTTATAATGTAATAGAGGCAGGGAGTTGCTCACTGTATAACAATATATTATGGACTATAGATTATGTCCAGGTACATGTGTGACTGGTCTATTTGCTGTGGAACACAGGACACTATTACAGTTTGTATTAACCTTCACATCTATTGATTTATGTTGAGCATGTAAGCTATATAGTTATAAGTGAATGATCAGGCAGCAGCATAAGACAGTTATGTGCAGACTGGGACACACAGGACAGAGGGTGGGAGGGGAGGGGTTTGGCTGCTACAGCTCAGGAGTTCAGTCTGTCAGTCAGAGATGTGACCACTTCCTGTGAGAGAATGAACAGACACTCCCACTCTTCATTTCAGCCTAGACACTGAGCAGAGAGGTTCTCTCTGCAGCTCTGATACAATGACAGTTCTAGGAGGTAAAATGCTTTCAAAATGTTTTTCTTTCTGCATCATTACATGTTTTGAGGAAGGATGTGTAATATATCTGAATATGAAGGTTATATGAAATGTCCCCTTTAAAAGTCAAAAAGTTCCCCATTATATCGCCTAACGCGTTTCAAGCTTACCTAGCACTTAGTCATAGGCAATCTCTAACAAATTAGTTGCTTCTGTTCCTTAAATAGCTGATCTCAAAAGCCCTCCCCACAATAAAACCAATCACAATTCAACACACATGTTGCATCTAACAATTGTTCAAAGCCGGGTTATTGGCTCAGTTTGTCAGTTGTTTAACATCACATGATTTGTATATTATATAATCCATATTACAGGGTATCGTAAAAAACAGTATAAGTTATACAAAGTCATAAAAAGTCTTAAAATATTATGTATAGCAAGTTACATCAAAGGTATACTTTAATCCAAGTGACAACCTGGTTTGTAAATGGAATATCCAGTATACTTCTCTTTTACGTAATTTTGTCAGAAAATCTCGTCCTCTAGTACCTATTCTAATCTGTTCTATCCCTTTTATGGACAAATATTTTAAGTTGCTCTCATTGCACTCTGCAAAATGTCTACTGACATTGGTTTTGTTACTCAGCTTAATATTTTTTATTTGGTTGATTTGTTCTCTTATATGTTCTTTTAATGATCTGGTAGTGCACCCCACATATTGTTTGCCACATCTAGTGATGAGGTAAACAATCCCTTTACTACAGCAATTGATATATTGTTTAATCCTATATGTATTCTTAGTTACTGTCGAGCAAAATTCTTGTGACGTCTTTATGTAGTTGCACGTAATACAGCGGCTATGTCCGCATTTAAAGCAGCCTCTAGATTTTAGAAAATCACCTTGTTTTCTGTGTTGTTTTTCTCTATATAGGCTTGGAGACAAAAGGTCACCCAGAGTATGTGCCCTTCGCGCCACATGGCTCACCCCTGGGGCCAGTGCATTACAGAAATCCTGATCTACATACAGGATCGTCAAAAACCTCTTTATTACTTTAACTATATTTTTATACTGTTGCTAAATCTTGTAATAATAGATATCTTATTTCTCTCATATGGTTTTTGTTTTTTATTCTCCGGATACAGAAGGGCATCCCTATCTGTGTTTTCTGCTTTTGTGTAAGACTTATGAATGGTCTTGCTACTATATCCCCTTTCTTTGAACCTCCCCTTCATATCTTCTGCAACCATTTTATATTCCCCTATGGTAGGGCAGTTCCTTTGAAGACGTACCTGTAGGGATTCCAGCTATCTGACTCCTTGGATGGCAGGAATGTGCATGTAGTAATGTGTTTCCACTACAGGGTTTGCGGTAAATCGTAGTGTTCACCTTTTTCGATATACCTCTTAGTTTTATATCTAAAAATTCTATTTCCATTTTAGAGAAATTATCTGTAAAACGTAAATTCCGATTAATATTATCTATTTTTTGTACTAATTCCCTAAACTGCTGTTCTTTCCCTGTCCAGATACACAGTAAATCGTCAATATAGCGAATATAAAGTTTTATATGTTGGCCTTTTACCTCTGCAGGAATGTGGGTTTCCTCCCACCAGCCCATATAAAGGTTGGAAAAGAGGGTGCGAATTTTGCTCCCATGGCTGTCCCACACTGCTGCAGATAGTATAGTTGGTTAAACAAAAAATAATTGTGTCCAAGGAGGAATGTAATGGCTAGAAGTAGGAAATCCTTTAGATCTTCAGTATAACTGCTATAATTATCTGAGTGATATTTGATAGCAATTTGTGGGGTGCACTACCAGATCATTAAAAGAACGTATGAGAGAACAAATCAACCAAATAGAAAATATTAAGCTGAGTAAAAAAAACCAATGTCACTAGACATTTTGCAGAGTGCAATGAGAGCAACTTAAAATGTTTGTCCATACAAGGGATAGAACAGATTAGAATAGGTACTAGAGGAGGAGATTTTCTGACAAAATTACGTAAAAGAGAAGTATACTGGATATTCCATTTACAAACCAGGTTGTCACTTGGATTAAATTATACCTTTGATGTAACTTGCTATACATAATATTTTAAGACTTTTTATGACTTTATATAATTTATACAGTTTTTTACAATACCCTGTAATATGGATTATATAATATACAAATCATGTGATGTTAAACAACTGACAAACTGAGCCAATAACCCGGCTTTGAACAATTGTTAGATGCAACATGTGTTGAATTGTGATTGGTTTTATTGTGGGGAGGGCTTTTGAGAGCAGCTATTTAAGGAACAGAAGCAACTAATTTGTTAGAAATTGCCTATGACTAAGTGCTAGGTAAGCATGAAACGCGTTAGGTGCCATAATGGGGTCCTTTTTGACTTTTAATATGTGAAATAAACATATACTTTTTATCTTTAAGCACGGTTCTGGGACTATTTTTTAAAGGTTATAAATGTCTATTTGAAGCCAAGCTATCAGCAAGAATCCCCCACCAAGTCCCATTGTTGAAAAAAAAGACATGCTGAAGAGGTTACAATTTGACAAAGAACACACTGACTGGCCTAAAGAAAATGGTGCAACATTTTCTGGACCGATGAAAGCAAGATTGTTCTTTTTGGGTCTAGGGGCTGCAGGCAGTTTGTCAGATGACCCCCAAACACTGAATTGAAGCCAAAGTACACTGTGAAGACAGTGAAACATGGTAGCACAAGCACCATGATATAGGGATGTTTCTCATGGTATGGTGTTGGGCCTATTTGTTGCATACCAGGGATCATGGATCAATACATCAAAATACTTGAAGAAATCATGTTATCCATCTGCAAACATTCAAAGCACTTCCTGTCTCTTTACTACATTTCTTCACTTGTTTCACTGTGCTTTCCTGGCAATCTCCTCTGCTTCCCTCAGTCTTTTGACTACTTTTCACAGCATCTTCACCACCTCTTGTCTTAAAACTTTGCTGCTCCTTACCTCTGGAATTCCATCCCTTAATTCATCCATAAGATGCACTCTATCAATCTCTCCAAGAAAAAACTCAAATTCTACCTTTTGGAGCACTAGAACATGCTGTGACATAGGAAATGCACTTGCAATTGGTGTTTCAACTAGAGAATGACCACAAACACACCAGTAAACAAGCAACATCTTTGTTCCAGACTAACAAGATTTACATTATTGAGTGGCCAGCCCAATTCCTAGTCCTTAATCCAATAGAAAATGTGTGGGGTGACATCAAAAATGCTATTTCTGAGACAAAACCAAGAAATGGAGAAAAATTGTCAAATGTAACAGGTGCCAGAAATCGGTAGTCTCATTTCTCAGAAACAGTGGTTAAACAACTAAACTAAAGTTCAGTGATTCGAAGGAAAGCAAAAATTTTAAACATTTTTCAGCTTATACAGTGAATGAGTTTGTAAAGAAGAATTCAGACACTGCTAATATTCCCCTTTCTTCTGTGAAGGACTATGTGTACTCTGTGTGTATGGAAATAAAAGCTATTATAAGGATTTTGAGGTTTAACAACTTTTTTTAAACAAACTGCTATTATTCTGAACACAACTGTACCCATCTACTATCACCCACACAATGTTTAATTTGAATTCCCATTCTCCCCTCCTTCTTATTACCCACATATGTTACTAATACATCCACTTCAATCCATGATCTCTCCTGCTCTTTGCCCTGAGCCCTGGCTCTCTCAGGATGACAGCACTATTGAGATAGCTATCTTATAGCGGTCTCTCCTTCTCTTATACCCCCATGGAGGGAGAAGCATGCATCCTGCTCTCCCCTCATTGCCACTTTAAACTAATCGCTATACTTCCTTCCTCCTTATTTTCTTCTTTTGAGGTGCATGCAGTTCAGCTGTCCCACCATCTCTCTGCACTTCCTAAATCTCCCCTTTCCCTATTCAATTATTTTAATCTTGAAACTGAGTTAGAAGTCTCTAAGCTTGTTCTGCCCTCTCCACCTAAAACTTGGTCACTTGAACCCTTCTAAACCATACTAAAACAGTGTGCCCCCTTACTACAGCACTTACTCATATATTTAATTCCTTGCTTACCTCTGGTATTTCCCCTGGTTATTCAAACAGATCTGTGTCAAACCCATTATTAAAAAGGTTACCCTGGACCCATCCTATCTACTACCATCTTGTCTTTCTCTCTCTGCTAGGTTCTAAACTTCTCAAATGTCTTGTGTTTTCTTAAAGTCAACTAGAAGAGGTCCTCTGCACTCAACCCATTATCAATATATTTAAGACAGAGACATTTTGTGCATACTGCTACTAAAAAATGCCTTACCCTTTAAACAACACAGGGATTGTTTGTCCATATATTGCAATATATTTAAGCTGGCCAACTACGTCAAAGTTATCCCATATCTGGCCAGTCCTACGCTTAATTTTCATCTGATTCATTAAGAATTCAATTGCTTAATTATACATTTTACAAAGGGACTAAGTTTTACCTGCAACTTACTAGCTGCTTTCAAAGTAAAACTCCCAAACTTGGCTGCCCTTTTATTAGACACCAGTGGGATCACCTGACTATAGCTGGGAAGGGTGGGAGCTACAACATGGAGCTGGTCACTGCTCCTGTATAACTATAACAAACAAGGGAAAGTTGTGCTCACCACTATTTTTTAAAACCATTAGGCGGGGGTGCAATGAGGGTGTGACCACAAAATACATATAGTCAACTACAAGAGGTCCTCTGCACTCAACCCATGTATAATAAAAGAGAACCTGTACAAAAAATCTTTAGCATGGCTGCCTGTAAAGCAAAGAATAACATATAAAACCCTTCTGCTAACGTTCAAAGTGCTTCATGCCTCTGCTCTTCACTAAATTTCTTTACTTGTTTCACTGTACGTTCCTGGTTGTCTCCTTTGCCTCTCTGAACTGTATAAAACGAAATTTGCAGAAAAAGCTGTGTAAAAAGCTGTGAAAATAAATGACAAATTTTTATGTTTTATTTTATGCCTTGCAAATGCCAGATTTAAGCAGGTATTTTGTACGGCTTTAGACTTTTGTAAGTAAGTTCTGGTGGAAATTGCTCAAAGAAAAACAGTGACACCTGCAGGCCATTTGTATAAACACCACATATTCCCCCTATAGTAGGAAAGCATTAGGGCAAATGTAATAAACAGCAACAATTAAACAGTATGCAGTATAAATCAATATTATGCATTATTCACATCACATAGTCCTGGGTCCATGCAGGTAGTTTTCTGATTCTCTCATTATACCTTATAGGTTGATTTCTTCAGGCCTCTTGCAGTTGGCATCAGGAGTAGGAAAATGTCCTTCATCAAATGGAGCTTCTCCAAAGTCATTCCTAACAGGAGCAAGATGACTTGCATTCCATATACGTCCATCAGACAGTCCATGTGTGTATGGTTCTTGCTGGCGTCTCACTTCAAGTGGTGTAGTAAATTTACATTGTCCTTGTTTCAGTAGTCCTGGTTTCTTAATTCTGACTAAAGATCCAGTCTGAAAGTGCACTTCTCTTGCACCACATTTTCTGTCCATATAAGCCTTGCATTTGGCTTGTTGACATTTGATAATGTCAGCAGCAGACGATTTTGTAGCACAGTATTTTGTGGAAGTTTGATGTCTGCAACATGTGACTTAGTGCACAACTGTCTGCCATGTAATAATTCAGCAGGAGATGATTGGGTTGTTGTAAGTCGTGTGGCTCTGTAGTTTAGGAACTCTGTTGTAAATACTTCCCAGTAAGATTTGCTATCTGTAGTGTTTCTTTCAGACTTCTGTTCTGTTCAGACTTCGATTTCTTCATTTTCTTGTGGGTAAAACACTGAAGATTTCCAATGCACAATATATCTCTCTCTCAGAAAGAATTCAAACTCAGATGAAACAAACTGTGGTCCGTTGTCTGATATTAACTCCTTTGGATTAACTTCTCTGCTGAAGACTGTAGACAGAAATGTTATTACTGTAGCTGATGTTTTATGAGAAACAAATGCAATTTCAGGCCATTTACTGTAATAGTCTATCAAGGTTATTGCAAATCTGCACTCTATACGAACGTCTGCAAAAGAACACACAATTCAATAGCAAGTTTTTCCCATGCTCAATCAGGAAAATGTACTGGTTTTACATCTGGTCTCAACTTAACTTTGTGTACAGCCCAGTGAAGTATTACTTTGTGATGAAATTTTAGACACAGGCTGTGTGGCAGGCACTGGTGCTATAGTAATGAGACCAGTAATGAAACTAATTGTAGGTTTAATGCAGCAAAGAGATCCCTTCCAAGTATAGCAGTACCCTTATTCACAATGTAATTGTCACATTTTGCAAAATAAAAAATACTGCTTTCGCTGTGGTTCAACACAACACACTGCAAATTATGCTACATGTCCTGAAAAAGCTGTACAGTGTTGCAAATGCAAAAAAGTAGGACATTTTGCTAAGATCTGCCATAGCTCTGCTAAAGATGTTCATGAAGTCAATGCAAATTATGCTACATGTCCTGAAAAAGCTGTTCAGTGTTGCAAATGCAAGAAAGTAGGACATTTTGCTAAGATCTGCCATAGCTCTGCTTAAGATGTTCATGAAGTCACTGCTCCAAAGGTTGCAGAATTAAGTGTGGATAAAGCTGGTACATTTATTCCAGACAAGTTTATATGCACTGTCAGTGTCAGTACTGCATCTGCTGACAAGGGACACTCCATTAACCTGATGCTTGATACAGGTTCAGCTGTTTCTATACTACCAAAGGATGTTTTCTTGAAATACTTTGCAAAAGATCTGCTTGTTGCACCTGCCCTGAGACTGGTCAGGTACTTAAAGGATCCAATCACTGTTCTTGGTTGCTTGCCAGTGACTGTACAATTTGAATCAAATACTGCAAAAATGTGACTTTTACATTGTGAATAAGGGTACTGCTATACTTGGGAGGGATCTCTTTGCTGCATCATCAAGTATTACTGAATGAGGAAAGCAGAGACTTCACTGCATTTATCACCCATGATGGTTTGTTTTGGTTCAAGTGTGTACCTTATGGACTGGCTTCAGCACTGAGTTATTTTCAAAGACTGATGTCTCCTATACTCCATGACTGGCATACCTGATGTACAATGCTACTTGGATGATATAATTGTCTATGCTCCAACTATGGGGCAAATTCACTAACCGGCGCCAATTCGCCAGCGCTGGCTTTGCGCACATCGCAACACTATTCCAGGCATAAATTCTCCTGGACAACGCTAATTCACGAAGATCAGAAGTTGCACACAGGGTATGGAACACTGGCTAAGTTGACCTAGCGAAAATACGCTCAGCAGTTCGAAGTTATGCTAGCATTGGCTAATTTGCATACGACGTGCAGTTAAAGTAAAATGGCCCTATATGCTGCAGCATATACATTGCACTACACAAGCCCAGGGAACCTTAATAAAATAATATAGAGGTGTTATATTGCTGAACACATGTGCCCACAGTTTAGTTTAGGTGTCATATGTTATCAAATGTAGGGAGAAGTAGGCTGTTGGCAACCTGAATCTAGAACCAATGCCAAGCACCCTGGTCTCTGCTCGTGCCTCTGCCTGTAGCAGCCACCTTTGGCCTTGGGAGGAGCCCTCAGCTACTCAGATGCCGCCAGGTCTTAAAACGAGAGGTGCAAGGCGAAAGGTTCTAAACAAGCGAAGGGGCACAACTGTGAGCAAAGTCTTTGGGCAGAAGGTTGTGGTACAAGGCTTAAGACAAAATTGTAGTCAGGTCGAGGCAGGCAGAGAATAAACGTCAGGCAGGCAAGGGTCAAAACCAGGTAGTCAATCAGAAGGATGAGGCAGAAGAGGTAGTCGATATTCAGGCAAGGGTCAGGATACAAGAATTCAGAATAGTCAATAGCCAGGCAGGGGTCAAACAGGATACAGATCAGAATCAGGAACAGAAAGCTCAAAGCTTAACACCACCAGGATAAACATATAACGGGCAAGGTCTAGGAGCCCAAATGAGACTTTTATAGTAGTTTGAATGTCGTGCCATTGCGCACCTGCGTCATTATGCCAGCACATCCGCGTCTATTTTAGAAACGAGACGCGGGTGTGCGCGCCCTAAGAAACAAACATGGAGGAGGAAGAAGCATGGAGTGGCGGACGTCCCCTCTGATGGTGCGGCGGGCATCCCTGCACGTAAAAAAGCACGTAATCTTGGTGATTACTTGGTGCGAGGCCGCTTCCAAAGACAATCTGCATCACTAGGGTGAGGTGTTAAATTCCTTCATTAATCCACTGTGACAGGTTATTGACCTTAAGTTTTATTAACAAAGGGGAAGATGTGAAACTGGGGAAATCTATATAATATGTCACAGCAAAGTGCATTAAACACTGTGCAAAATACAATGAAACCATAGTATATATTCATGTATAAAGAATGAGGGGCATTTGTGTGTGTCAGGCATGGCTGCAAGTGAGCGGCTGGCAGGTGGGAGCCTAGGTGCTTGGTAACATGATGCTCCATATTTGGTGTAAGAAGAACCAGAAATATGTAATGAATTCAGAACTAGATTTAATAAGGAACTTAAACAGGTGACAATGATAAAAATAGAACCTGAAGATGAGTCCATAGCAAGCTAGAGGTCAGGGGCAGGCTGCAAGCTAAGGTAAGTTGGTGTAAACAAAGAGGGACAAGCAGGAACAATAAGGCAAATCTGTAGCAGGGAACAAGGAAATCAGGAATTCGGACACAAAGGGGGCTAGTACACAAACGTGAGTCAATGATCCAGCAATAGCTGGGATGCAGGCATTGACTTATATAGGGACTTAATAGCAAGATTGTTAGCACCTGGCCTTAACAAGATTAGAGGTGGAGACTGAGAAAATAACAGAGAGAGAGAGGGTACTTAGACAATTATCAGCATTAAGCACAAAAAGCCTCTGGTGGCTCAAAAGGATAATGCATTGCCACAAAACCTCAGAGTTCTAATACAGGCAGTTCCTGACAGTGTGCAAGTAAGGCCTAGATGCCTGAGCAATGAGGTATAAAGTAGGACCATGAGCTGATATAGGTGAGGTGATGAGGCATATAACAGGTTAAAAACTATGAAAGTGTGAAAGTAGAAAACTGGAAAACAACTATCTATATTTTTAAACCAACACTGGAGATTAGCAATACCTACCAACAATGCTACCACAAGGCTGGATAAGGTAGGATTACTGCAGATGGAGATTATTTTAGCTGTGAACAGTATGAAGATGGCAGCTATACTGATCATTTCTTGGTGTTACACATGGTCACATGGTAAAGGATGGAAAGCAAAAAAAGAAAGACATCTTTCATAACAATGTATGTAAACCATTAGCTAAACCACAAGATGGTGCAATAAAATTAAACTGGGGCATAATAATATCCACTGTAGGACTAAGGGGGTTATTTATACTCAGGGCCGGCCTTAGGCCTATTGGACCAATTGGGCCCCACAGATAATATTTCCCTCAGCACATGATGCTGCCTGGCCTGCCCCCAACTTTGAGAGTCCAGCCCATCCCCAAATCCATAGGTCCAGCCCACCCCCAACTCAGATAAGCCAGCCTATCCCCCAACTCCATAGGTCTAGCCTGCCCCCAACTCTCATAGGCCCAGCTATTCTCCAACCTTGATAGGCCCTGCCTGACCCCAATCCAACCAAGCCTGCTCCCAAGCTGAATCGGCCCAGCCTGCCCCAAACTAATTGGCCCAGTCCACTCTCCTATTTCCTCCCTCTCTCTCTTACCCTGTGTGCCCCTATTATGTGCCCCTATTTCATCCCTCTCACTCTCTTACCTTGTCTGCCCCTTTCCTTTCTATTTTGTGCCTGTATGCCCTTATTTTCCTAAATACTTGGTGTGTCAGTAGCCAGCAACACTTTGTCTAGGGGCCCCGCCAACATGGTCCCAATTGGGCCCCACATTTGATAGGATCAGCCCTGTTTATACTATTCAGTATCCCTGCAGTATGGGCAGACGTCCCATTTACTAAAGACTTGTATCTCGGAACATAAACAATTAATAATAATTAATGCATAATTTACTTTGTGTTTGGAGAAGGTGTCTTGTGACCCGAGAGGAGGAAATATTGAGGGCAAATTACTTTGAGCAGAGAGTAAGTGGATATTTGGTTGAAAACAGTATGAATGAACTACAATTTTCTGGGGTTTTGGTGTCCTAGTTTTTTTTATTTATTGACTAATTTATTTCTTTATTCATCTATGTGGGAGTTGCCTATTGGGCTTATGGTTTTTTTGTTTTGTTATTGATTTATTATTTTTTCTAGAATATGGTTTCTGTCTCAGTGGAAGCTCTGTGACAGTTGGAATGTGTATTCTCATTTCAACTTTATCTGGAGTCTAAAGATGGTGGGATTTTTGAGTTTTGAATTTAGAGGGGAATGACCAGCAGGGGAGTTTATCCTCTTCCATACCTTGTGAGTTTTTTAATGATGGCATTCGTGTGGGATTTATTGAGACTGGGGTCTGTGCATATAATTTGCTGTACAAGCACATGTGTTATTTCTTCTGAATGCATCTAACTTTATTGATATTTTGGGAAAACATTCCCCTTTTTATTTTGGTGCTTATTTTATAGGGTTTATGGGCCTTATAAGCGAACATAAACTATTGGCTGTTAGCCCTTAAAGAAGCAGTGGCAAAATGCACATTGTGGTATTGGACACAAAAATTCTCTTGTCAACTCAAGTTGGGTGCAAGTCATATGATGGCCACATCCATCTGCCAACCCAGTATACTGCTAACAGACAGCACCAGCAAGGAAAATCTCCTGTTAAACGCATTTATTGAAATATGGGCTCTGACCCTGGGCACTTAAAAACGTTTCAGACCAACACTGGTCCTTTTTCAAGCTTGAAAAATGACATATATTGGTCTGAAGGTTGCTATGGATCCCATACCTGTACCTATCTGATTTTCTGGGTTTATTGGCCATCCTCCACTAGAAATTTCTATTGTTTTGTTGATTCATGACTGTGGAGTGCTTGTGTACCCATGTACTGTTTGTGGTATGACATTTATGATTATTAAATTTCCACAGTGATGTTTTGTATATTACACGACTGGATGCCGGTTTCCCTGATAATTATTATTATTATTTTATGGTTATTTTAATACTTATTGAGAACCTACATTTTAAGACTAGTTTTTAATAGAGGGTTCACCCCTTTAAGGATTTCATTCTTTTGAAGCACTGTTCCAAGTCCTTACTGTGACCAGTTCTTCACCTACTCCATGCTGCTCCAGCCACCAATTCTTCGCTCCTAATCGTCCATTATCCTGTTACCCTGTTTCTGATTCTTCACCTCATTGTCTCTATCCTGCCAGACCCTGACTCTTTTCCCTTGTCACCCTGATCTTGTTCCAAACCTTCAGTCACTACATTTCAACCTCATTACAAACCTCTTACTATCCTGTACAGTTTGTCACTTTCTGTGGCTGTATTATATAGTGTGTGACTACTGTGTTTTGTGCGGGTGAAGTTTATGCTATGTCAAGCATCAAAAGGGAGAACAGTTCACTGAAAAAAATGATTGAAGTTTTGTTTGTGGGAAAAATACATCTATACAGTTATCAATATCAAAATGATGACCCCTGATCATATTCTGATTCTTTCAAGCTTTCAAAAGGGGGTCACTGACCCTAATAACCAACATTTCTATATCAATTTATATTAATACTGTATTAATATATGAATTGCTACATTTCACTATTTATCTTTCTATTTGGCGCCTCTTCTATTCACATTCCAGTCTTTCATTCAAAACACTGGCTAGTTGCTATGGTAATTTGGACGCTTAAATTCCAAACTGGAGAGCTGCAAAAAAAAAAGGTAAATAATTAAAATATCACTAAATGCAAAATGTGAAATCCAATTGCAGATTGTCTCAGAAATTCAATTTCTACATCATACTAAAAGTTAATTTGAAGGTGAATAAACCCTTTAATCTGGTTTATGCTACATTCCTTCAGTACTGCTTTCACTAGCAATTTGGATTTACAAACACTTTTTATAACTGTATATTAGAATTATACATATTCTTTCATCATGCAATCAATGCTTTCATATGTGATCATACTAGCACAGAAATAAGTTGTCAATTCAAAATGTGTTGTATAATTCTCTATAACATTTTAATGAAAAAAAAATGTTTTATTTGCTCTGCGGTTGTATTATAAATATCTAGAAAACTCACAGGGGCAAATTCACTAAAGCACGAATCCGCTAACGCTAACGCAAATTCGCCAGCATGACATCATTTCGTTACTAACGGGCGCTGGCATAAATTCTCTAGTGAAGTAGACCTACTTTAGCGCTACTTCGCACCCTTATGCCAGGCGAAGTTGCGATATGGCGAAGGGACATAACTACGCTAATTCACGAACTTGCACATTCTTCTTGCCTCACCACCTCAGCCCAGGCGAAGTGCAATAGAGTAGATAGGGATTGCTTTGAAAAAAGTTGACATTTTTTTCTAAGTCCCAAAAAATGCTGGAGTCTTTTCCTTTTTTAAGGGTGATAGGCTGAAAAAGATCATACATTTTTTGTGGGGTACCCTCCTTCCCCCTACATTTCC
The DNA here is from genome assembly GCF_017654675.1 of Xenopus laevis. Lineage (NCBI taxonomy): Eukaryota > Metazoa > Chordata > Amphibia > Anura > Pipidae > Xenopus > Xenopus laevis. Next base: position 114,320,623 of record NC_054372.1, on the reverse strand, counting down.
TACACAGTGGGCACACGTATAGGGCAAAATAACAACTCTATTTTATATTATGAAGCTTTCCCAGACTTGTGTAGTGTAATTATTTGCTGCTACACATACGTCCATTGTACTTTAACTTGGCGCCGTATGCAAAAAGGCATCGCTAGCGTAACTTTGAATTAACGCTAGCGAAACTTCCCTACCTTTCACCTCCCTGAGCGCAACTTCGGATTTTAGTGAATTAGTGGCGCCCTGGCGAAACTTCACATGGCGAAGTGCGGAGAAGGCTGTGCTAGTGCAACTCTGCAGGTTAGTGAATTTGCCCCACAGAGTGATAGACTTACAGAGTGAACTCATGACTGATAGTCACACACACTGCCTTGGGTTATCTTAAAACCTTCAAGAATTTCAATTTCTTAATTGGCCAGTCACATGATATAAAGCAATTATCAGTCAGTTTTCTACCAAGCTAAAAACACTTCTTTACCTGAAAAATTTGGAAAAATATCTAAGGAAATCCCTCAAATAGCATTCTATTATTAACTGAATACAATCATTATTTAATAATATTATTTATAGTTCCTAAAGAAATGATCCCCACTGGGTTAGTAAATGTACTATGTTTTACATATCTAAATCTCAGTTCATCAGCTGCTAGTTAATTTGATGTGCTCACCTACAGTATCTGCACCTGTCTAATCTGTAAAAATGTTTCCCAAGTAAAACTTAAAAGAAATTCTGTCACAGCAGTTAATAGTGCTGCTCCATCAGAATTATGCACTGAAATCTGTTTTTCAAAAGAGCAAACATGTTTTTTATTTAATTTAGAAATTTGACATGGGTCTAGACATACAGCATTGTCAGTTTCCCAGGTGCCCCAGTCATGTGAGTTGTGCTCTGATACACCTCAATAACTCTTTACTGCTGCACTGCAAATTGCAGTGATGTCACCATCCCTCCCTTCCCCCCCCCCAGCAGCTTAATAATATAACAGAGCTGCCCAACCTTTTTTTACACGTGAGCCTCATTCAGATGTAAAATGAGTTGGGGAGCAACACCAGCATAAAAAATGTTTCTGGGTAGCGCAAACTAAATGCTGTGATTAGCCATTTGTTAGTCCCTACGTGGACTGGCAGCCTACAGAAGGTCCTGTTTTGCAATACACCTGGTTTTTATGCAGGCCCGGATTTGTGGAAAGGCCACCAAGGCCCGGGCCTAGGGTAGCAGAATTTTAGGGGGCAGCATGCTGCCCAACCACACCCACATTGGTTCAGAAACATTGGAGATGCACAGGAGATACAATAGTTTTTTAAATTTTGAAAATTAGTATGAATAAAGGGGAGGGGACAGGAGGAACAATAGCCTGCCGAAAAACAGTTCCATTGTGAAATGGTGGCTCTGTCTGAAAGCACATAATCAGGCAAAATGACCTGAGATGGCTGCCTACACACCAATATTACAAGTAAAAAAGATATACTTGTTAGTTCAGGAATATAATTTTATATGATACTGTATATTAAATATATTGATAATGGGTTGAGTGCAGAGGACCTCTTGTATTTGTCTATATGTATTTTGTGGCTACAACCTCATTGCACCCCCACTTGATGTTTTTAAAAATTAGTGGTGAGCACAACTTTCCCTTGTTTGTTATAATTTATACAGGAGCAGTGGCCAGCTCCATGTTTTAGCTCCCATCCTTTGCAGCTAAAGTCAGGTGATCCCACTGGTGGCCAATAAAAGGGCAACCAAGTTTGGGAGTTTTACTTTGAAAACAGCAAGTAAGTTGCAGTAAAACTTAGTCCCTTTATAAAATGTATAATGAAGCAATAGATGAAAGTTGAGTGTAGGAACTGGCCACACCGGGGATGACTTTGACGTAGTTGGCCATCTTAAATATATTGCAATATATGGACAAACAATCCCTGTTTTGTTTAAAGGGTAAGGCATTTTAGTAGCTGTGTGTATAAGATTATAATACATAATAATAACACTTAGGCAAGGTAGTTAAATAATCCACACCAATGTAAATCAGGATATAACAATATTACATAATTTTTTAAACATTACTCTAGATTAAACAGATTAAAAAAATATTTTATAAATGATTGTATAATTAAACTAAATTAAAAGAGTTAGTGTTTTTTTTCTTTATAGTGACACTGTAAAAGAAAGCCTGGGGCTTTGATTGAGCCCTGCTGATGCACTTTTTGTCACGTGGATTCTTCTGTTACTTCAAGGAGCTATATATATCATAGATAAAATGGGTTTCTTTATTTTGTTGTTGTTTTTCGAATATCATTTTTTGGAAGATATGTTTGTTTAGACTAGATAATGACTTTAGAAGTATAACATGAATTTAGAACATTTAGAAGACATTTTAGAAGTATAACATGAATGTTACATATTTGCATTTTTTTTTAATTTTTTTTTACAATTTTACAAAGTATAGGTATGGAATCTGTTATCTGCGATTTTCCTTTCAATAATGATTCATTATAGCTTTGTTTTGATCAAGTACACGGTACTGTCTAATTATTACAGAGGAAAAGGAAATCATTTTTCAAAAATTAAATTTTTTTAATAAAATGGCATGGGAGATGGCCTTTCCGTATAACAGATCCAATATATTATAGTTTGGTTAAGAAAATGCTAATTTCATATTAAAGGAGTTGTTCACCTTCAAACACTTTTTTTTCAGTTCAGTTGGTTTCAGTTAGTTCATTAGACGTTTTCCAATTACTTTCTTTTTCTATTTGTGACCGTTCTAATATTGAAGTGTAAAGTACAATTTTTCACTTTCTAAATCTGCTCTAGTATTGGGGGTTGGCTACTCTGTAATTGTTCTAAATTGAAACATTTAGTTGATACATTTCTTATATTTGTCCCTGCAGAGCAGAATCCCTAATTTTCATTAAAGGCAGCTGTTAGAATTGATACAATAGATGCTAATATTCCACAAATTAAATGTAGCAAATTGTAACAGTTCAGAATCTGGTATTGGATCACTGAGCTGCCAGACTGAAACACTAGAGAAAGGAACATAAAACTTTAAATTTACATTTTTGGAAAAAGGTCAAAAATAAAAGATGGAGGGGGCATGGCCTGACGTGGAACAGGAAGGTTGCATGAGCTGAGAGCTCTGTGCAGCATGACCCAATCCAACCACTTGCAGAAAGTTTTAAGATGGGGAAAACACACTGGGGCAAGTCCAAAAAGGACAAAACCCCCAGGCGCAAGTTACAACCTGCCGGCAGTGAAATAGCCCCAATGTTTTTAAAGAAAGAAACGATCCGGCCTGAATCCAAAATGGCGGCCGCAAGAGCTGAATGCGAAGAGGAGGCTGATTCCTATAGAGAACATTCTGATGCAGACAGCGAAGGTGAGGAAGAGCTGGATATACAATCATATATCGCAAATGTCCCCTCAAAGATATAAAGGAAATGCTGCAGGTTGTTATTGCAGCTATTAAAGAAGAAATACAGGACATGAAGAGAGACATGATAACCCTTGCTGCCCACACTGATGGCCTTGAGCACAATCTAAGTAAGTGCTCTGATAATCAAAAGGTTATATAACCACATACAGCTACAAGACAATATTATTCAGGATCTTCAAAGGCAATTAGATGATCAAGAGAATAGGAGCAGGAGAAATAATATCAGAATAAGGGGTGTACCAGAAATAGTCCAAACGAAGAAATGTGCCCAGCCCTGCTTCAGATATTTAACTCCATCTTAAAAAGGGACACAGATATTGACATAAAAACAGAGAGTGCTCACAGAGTCCAAAAAAAAACCTAAAATGGCTCCCTTAAAGGCTCCTCGGGACATTTTATGCTGTATGCACTCATTTTCTGTAAAAGAAGAAATTCTTAGTAAAGTCAGGGAAGTGAGTCAACTATCTTAGGACTGCAATATAAAACTATTCCAGGACCTTTCAAGAACAACTTTGGTCAAGACGAAAATGCTGAAACCATTGACGGATATCTTGAGACAACAAAATATCCGATACCGTTGGGGATATCCATTTTCTCTCTCAGCCATTAAGGAAGGCGTTACCGCGACTATACGAAACCTGAGTGACACTGAGAATTTTCGTAAAAACGATTCCTACCTGATGTGGAACTACCTGGATGGCTACCTACTATGGGGAAGATTAAAGACCTGGACTTTACTATGCAAGGAGAATGGATGCATACACCAAATTCCAAGTGGATCAGTAGGACCCCGATGACCCAAGAGAAAAGTCAAGATTTACTCCTAATTGACAGTATCCGATAATAGGACTACAACACAGAAATTTTATGAAGAACCAATAGTTAACTGGTCTCAAGACGTACCCTTAGATTATAGGTAATTATGTTCAGTTTTCATGTTTTGGAAATGAATATTTTTCAAATGTTATCTCTAAAGTGTCAAGGTTGATAAACTCACTATCTTTGAATGTTACATTCAAGTTAATTTGAATCTTTTTTTTTAAAATACCCCATCTAAACACAAGGTGGAATTTACAATTAAAGTTATGGTTGGCACGGGATCAGATGGAAAATCTTATAGAACAAATAGTGTGATGATCCATTTGTGCTCTGATCAGCCACCCACCCCCTATAAAATGGTGCGTAGCACCCAAGCCGCTTACATTCCAACACAGGTTTCTCCCAGAATAAGTCTATTGCGGCATACTGTATATTCCTACAACCCACTTTCCCAGGGCATTAGAGTGCTCTCCCTCCCTTTCCCTCTCCTTTTTCTATTCCAATTTGCAAGCAAACAATAGTTTAAGCCATAGAATACAATTGAGATAAAAATTAACTCAAACTTATGGCTAAAACAATAATCTAGAAGGTTTAGTTTACTCTCTGAATGTAAATGGTATTAATGGACCGACCAAACAGGCCCAAATCTTTCACTAATGTGTTAAAATTAATGCTAAGATTGTATTGATTCAAGAATCTCACTTTAAAGAAAACCATGTTCCAGTACTTAAACAACATCATTACCCCCATATGTACTGTAGTAATAACCCAATGAAGAAAGCAACTGGGGTATTAACCTTAATCCATAAAGAAAAAAACATATGGAAACAATTATTGCTAAAGAAGGCCGTTATGTTATAGTAAAGGGGAAATTAGCAGACCAAATTTTCACTATAGCCAATGTATATGTACCAAATACAGGACAAGTATCATATTTGAAACATTTTTTAAAGATCTTAGACACATTTAGAGAGGGACTTATTATCTTAGGGGGAGATTTTAATATAACTTTGAACCCTCTGGTTGATTTCTCTTCTAAGAAAACCAATATTTCCTACAAGGGACTAAAAGAAATCAAAAAGTTACTTTCAGAAATCCAATTAGTAGATATCTGGAGAGTTTTAAACCCTACAAAAAAGGATTACACACACTTCTCAAAAGTACAATCTGTTTATTCAAAGATTGATTACATGTTTATTTCACACTATTGGCTATGGTTATTTACAAGTGCGGATATAGGGAGTACGATTTTATCAGACCATTCACCGGTACTTACAACAAACGTACTCAATTCTGGGTACACTAAGGTCAGAATTTACATGGTGGCTGAATGAATTTCTATTACATACAGAACGTAGGAAGCAGCAAAGACAAGAGTGGATAGAATCAATACTTAATAATAATAAAACAGCAGATATCTCATCAGCAACATTGTGGGAAACTTTAAAGTGTGTCCTTCGAGGGAAAGTAATATCCATGGGTACCTATCTAAAGAAAGAAAAAGAAATAGTTAAGTTATTAAAAGATATATCCAAATTGGAACAATCTCACAAAGAAAATATACCCCAAAGAACTTTAGAAATATTAGAAAGTAAACGATTACAACTAAAAGCTCTAATTAACCATACAGAAAGCATATATGAGGATGAAGCAAAGATCTTAGGAAATGGGAAATAAATGTAATAAGCACTTTTCTAGGATACTTAAAAAAATACAACCAAAAACACAAGTCATGTCAATTAAAGATGAGAAAAACATAACACACCACAACACGAAAAGCATAGCAGAAGCCTTTCAAAAATATTACCAGGCATTATATAAACTGACATCAAACCACCCCAGTGCCGATACCATAAATAAAATAGATACCTTTATATCTGATTCTGGAATCACCACGTTAACCCCAGAAACCAGTAAGTTATTAGAGGCTCCCTTTGAATTAAGAGAATAAGAAGAATGCATAGATTCTTTACCCCCAGGGAAAAGCCCGGGCCCAGATGGCTATACATCTATTTTTTATAAACTTTTAAGAAAGAGATATCTCCTCTATTACTAGATTATTTCACAAAAGGTAATAGCTTACACCCATAAGCCCAAGAGGCTCATATCACTATAATTCCCAAACCTGAGAAGGACCCTCAATTATGCCTGTGCTATAGACCCATCTCTTTGATCAACATAGATTTAAAAATATATGTGAAGATTTTAAGCAACAGAATAAAGTTATACTTACCTGATATTATGCACACTGACCAAGCAGGGTTTGTACCAAAAAGGGAGGGCAAAGACAACACATCTAAACTTATTTCATTGATTGATTATGCCAAAAAACAAAATATCCCCTCTATCATACTTACTACTGATGCCGAAAAGGCTTTTGATAGAGTAGCATGGCCTTTTCTTGAAAGAACTCTGACTGGCTTTGGCCCTGAAATAATAAAGAGAATAATGGCCCTTTATGAATGACCTACGGCAAGAATTAGGGTCAATGGAATCCTCTCTTCTAAAGTACAAACAGACAATGGGACACGCCAGGGATGTCCACTGTCACCAATTCTCTTATCATATAAGAAATGATCCAGATATCTCAGGAATTATAGTGGGTGGACGAGAATTTTAATGCATCACATTTGCAGGTGATCTTTTATTATACATCACAAAACATAATATCTCTCTTCCAAAAATATTGTCATTATTGGGTAAGTTTGGAGAAATCTCAAACGTTTAAGGTTAATTATTCAAAACCGGAGATATTAAATATAAATATTACAGAACCTAAAGCTACAGCAATCCAGCAAAACTTTCCGTTCAAATGGGCTAACACAATGATTTAATATCTAGGTATTAAAATAAGGGCAGATCTAAGTAAATTATATCAGGACAACTACGTATTTACCCCTCGTATTATCCTTTCAGAATATGATAAATAAATGGGAGAAAATGCAACTATCTTGGTTCGGGAAAATACAAGCTATTAAAATGATATTGATGCCTAAACTATTATATTGTCTCCAAGTCATCCCAATATTGGTGCCTCAATCCTTTTTTATGTCTGTGAATTCCTTAATTTCTAGGTTCATATGGGGAGGTAAAAACCCTAGACCAAAACACAATCTACTCACTTCTGTGATAGACAAGGGAGGTTTAGGCCTTCCAGATTCCTACTTGTATTATGTAGCAGTTCACCTTGTGCGCATACTGGGATGGTTGAAGGTTGAAAACAGGAAAGATTGGTGTTCTCTGGAACAAACAATGGTAGACTTTCCATTAGTTCATAACCTATGGATTGGAAAAGATTATATTCAGAAAAAATTATTACAAAATCCCCTGGTTGGGGCTACCTTAATAATATGGCACAAAAATAAAATTAAGTTAGTTTTAACAAAACTTCCATATATCCACCAACCATTACTGTTCAACCCGGAGTTCCAACCAAGGAGCTTTTAAGAGATGGGGAAGATGGAATAATAGAGAAACTAAACTCAGTGACCTCATTAGAAATAACAAAATGATCCCCTTAGCAGACATCCAAAGGAAGTGTGGCACGCAGACAAGAGACATCTGGGGTTAGAATCAACTGCATGGGTACGTACAAGCAAGAGATAATACAGAATGGAACAAGCCAGAAACAAATTGGGAACCACTTTTATCTAAATCAGGGGACATTAATAAACCTCTCTCAAAAATCTACAACTTATTAATTGAAAATCAATCTCAATGCTCTAGATCTATCTGTCTAGAATGGGAGAAGGAACTTATCATAGACCTACCACATAACATATGGTATACAATTCTTAAATCTGTGCAGTCATCTAGAGCTGTGAGAACTAGAGAGGCAATATATAAATTGATTATGAGATGGCACTATACACCAAAAAAAATACAAAAAATTTACCCCTCTAGCTCAGGATTGTGCTGGAGATGCAACACTTCTGAGGGAACCCACACACATATATGATTAACTTGTCCAGTTATACAAGGCTATTGAAATAAAGTCCTTGAAACCATAAATCAGGTGACAGATAGTAATATACAGGTAGAGCAACAAGAGGTGATATTGCTAGTACTCTCAGGAAACAAATAAAATGATATCAGACCCTCTCACATTACATTTACTTCAAGCAGCAAAGGTATTAATTCCGAGAAAATGGAAAGCTTTTGAAGCTCCTACTATAATCGAATGGCTTGCTAAAGTTGAAGATGTAAGACAGATGGTGGAAATAACCTATATCATACATAATCAAAGAATAAAATATTGGAAAATCTGGCATCCATGGCTTAACTATCGTAAAGTCTTTTATTTAAGTCTTCTATCTAACTCACTAACTATATCATGAAGATCTAACTTATTGCCGTATAACACCATTGACATTCCTGAAATAGGCACTTGATACCTTGCTGAAAAGATTTTAAACACTTTGTTCACTTCACTTTGTTAACATTATTAAACATTGAGTTATGACTTATTGTTATTATGCTTGCTTTACTGTAATAAATACTAGTAAGATTGTGTTATTGTATCGATCCCTACCCCCCCACCCTCTTGCTTTCTGTACCCTCCTCCCCCCCTATATAAAGTGTAAATAAAGAATTAAAAAAAAAAAAAAAGATGGAAAGCAATTGAAAAAACTCTTTTATGGTGAAAAATTGGAAAACAACTAAATTGAAAAGAGTGTGTGGAAGGTGAACAACACTTTTAAGCTTTTTTTCCCCATTTCAGAGTGGTGTTAAAGCTTAGTCATGTCTCAAGCTAGACCTCAACACTACCTGAGATCTCATTTAAAAACAAGTTTTTTTCGAAATGCATCAGTTAGTGCTGCTCCAGCAGAATTCTGCACTGAACTCCATTTCTCAAAAGACCAAACAGATTGTTTTATATTTAATTTTGAAATCTGACATGGGGCTAGACATATTGTCAGTTTCCCAGCTGCCCCGGTCATCTGACTAGTGCTCTGATAAACTTCAGTCACTCTTTACTGCTGTACTCCCGAACACAAGATAACAGCTGCTTGGTAGATTTTAGAACAGCAATCAATAGTAGAAACCCAGGTCCCACTGTGACACAATCAGTTACTTTGAGTAGGAGAAACAACAGGCTGCCAAAAAGCAGTTCTATCCTAAAGTGCTGGCTTTTTCTGAAAGAACATGACCAGGCAAAAAGTCCTGAGATGGCTGCCTATGCACACATATTACAACTAAAAAAATACACTCACTGGTTCAGGAATTAAATTTTATATGGTAGAGTAAATTATTTGCAGTGTAAACAGTGCAATTTAGAAATAAAACTATACCATAAAAATCGTGACGAAATCCGTTTAAAGGGCTGCCTTTCAGAGCATAAATTGGGGCATTATGTTTTCTGCTAAAAACACAGAGCAGCAGCGGTTGTCATTTAAAATGATATAAAATTGTTACTGTTCTCAATGCTTTTCCTTAAGAAGTAAATGTAGAAGCACTAAGAATGACCCTATGTGGCTTAATACAGAAGTGAAGAGGTTAATAGAAATGAAGAGAAAGACATTTAAAATTATATGTCTGTGGGGACAGAAACTGCACTTGAATATAAACACAATCACAAATGTTACAAAATAGCAATCCAGCATTACTTTATAAAGTATATGTGTTATATTCTATAAGTGCCTCACAAATGACTGCTTTCTAAACTAAGGGCTTAGGGATGTTTGCACATTGATAGGAAACTGGCTACAGGATGAGGTACAGAGGGTGGTTGTTAATGTTACATTCTCTACTTTGAGTTCTTATTGGTTCCTATTGGAGTTCCTCAGGGCTCTGTAATGGGTCTTTTATTTAACTTGTTCATTAATGACTTAAGGAGGGTATAGTTTGCAGTGTTTGCAGATGACACAAAACTATGCAGCCCAATTCATTCGACCCAGGATGTGGCATCCTTGCAGCAGGATCTTGATAAACTGGTAATCTGGGCAGCTAAGTGGTAGATGAGATTCAATATTGAGAAATGTAAAGTCATGCACATGGGATGTAAAAATATGCAAGCCACGTATACCCTTAACTGGACTTCCCTAGGCAAATCCATTATGGAAAAGGACATTGGAGTCCTTGTAGATCATAAACTTGACAGAGCGCTGACGATTTATTTCTGTGTTTTGTTTACAAATTATAGCCAAATTTTGCCTGGCTGCCACATATAGATGAATGTTAATTGGCTTGGGGCTAAAAATGTATTTGCTATTTCACTATAGACCCTGAGTTAAGGGGAAGTGCACCACGGTCTTATTACTCAGTCACATGTTTACTGGGGGACTTGATTTTAAATGCACTACAAAGCTAAAATGCTAATAGTGTAGGACATTATTCACAGGTGTATGTTTGTTGGCTGGGGCTTAAAAGCTCCCAGCATTCCAACTAGAGCTCCTGAGCTAAGGGTAAGTGCACAATGGTCTTATTACTCAGTCACACTGGTTGCAGGGGGACTTGATTTTAAATGCACTACAAACTTATAATGCTCACAAACATTGTAGGACTCGTGTACAATGAGGGGCCTTGACGTGGCACGTGAGCTTACATATTTTGGCCAAAGTGTGGTACTAACACCTCATTTTTTGTAATAATTTTTTTAAAGGCAAACCGAGCGCTGGCAAGTTTTCTCTTTCTCCGTGTTTTTGTTGCTATTCAGTGTTAGACTGTGGTATGCGGGGCCTGCTGTGGCTGCCCCCTAGATGGCCCACCACCCCAGCCATGGAGGCCCTATACCCCCAGCTGTACCTCCTCTCCCCAACAGGTACCTCGCACCACACCCCCTCCCAACAACGTACCTCAGTGCCACACCATGATGTTGTCTCGTCTGCTGCAACCATATCTCATAGCTGGGTAAATAGATGTGTAGGCTGGCCACAAGGGGCCGTGCCCACAGGGTTTTCTCCCATTGCCCCACTAGCCCCATTCAATGCTGCTGATACTCCACAAAAAAAGTATGAACAAAGAAAAAGGCATGTGGATGTCACCTGCTCATTATTTTCTTTCTTAATTATGTTAATTACATTGCTATGTGCGTCAATAGTCATTTGCATTTTTTTTTATTTTATCCACAAAATTTGCAGAAAATCACATATTTTAAACATGTAGTTGCTTTGGTCCTCTATTAACAGTTGTATTAGCCCTTCCTAATGATCCGCTAAGCCTTTAACTGTTCATAAATAGGTGTCAAACCCCAAAAGCAAAATTCTTGTTTTTTTCCCTTGCAGTCATCCCATATCCAATACAAACTGAAAATATAAAAAGGCACTATCCTCTCTCTCTCTCAAATCTGTTCTTATGGGGTAAATATGCACATGGTGAATACAAATCAAACCTATTTAAATTTTTTATAAAAGGGGCCCTTTATTTAAAATGTAAATGTTTTTATATCTAATTCCTCTTGTGCTTTTATGTTTTTCTGTATAACAGTGCTCATCTTAGCGTAAACAGATTCCTGCTGGATGAGCTATGCAGTGCATTAAATGTATTAATGAGCCTATTTGACCCGAAAGGCAAACAACTTCTTAACTAAATATAATTAAAAAAGCAAAACTAATGCATATTTGTCTACACTCAATAACAGCAGCCACTTTTCCTGTAACAGCTCTACCACTTACTTTTCTCTTCTTCCCCAGAATTACTAAATCACATGTGTCACATGCCTCTTGAATGCTCTGACATTTACAGGAGAATGTAAAAGGACATCAATCTCTATAATATAGTACTGAATTCTCCAAAGGAACTGTGTTTTATGTTTAATTAGCTGGATCCCTTGACTGGCATGTGGTGGTACTCCTCTGTTCACATGGCCTGTGCTTTAATCAACTACTGCCTGCTGCTGTATGTGAGCCACTGCCTTCAATACTCAAAGAGTTGCTTTTGAACTGCAATCTTCAGATGGCAATTCACAAGCTCTTGAGAAACTGCAGCTCTCAGTATTCCATCTGCATGGCTTTATCATATGTAACTATCTGTGATAAACCAACAAAGCTCAGATTATGGTTTGCCATGGATGAGTAATGATGAGCACTCATCTTTCAAACAATTGCACAGTACTGTGTATCATAGGAGTGCTATATAAATAAAGTTATACATTTTTATATATTTACATTAATACTGAGTATGCAGATTCCCTCGGGAGCCCCCCCCCCACTTGTATAAATTCTGTTCTCAAGCTAGCTTGGACATATTACCTTGACCTTGAGGAAGAATCATCCCATTGGTTATTTGAGCAGTTCTTTGTTTTTCTGTGCCATGAAGAGATACTTTATCTCTATGCTGTGCCACTTTGGTGTCTGGGAGCTTTATATGTATAATTATGCACAAATATGTTATAAATATAGCATACACATCTAAACAGAATATACATATATGCCTTATTATAAAAGATTCAATTGTAAAGTGACAGTTCAACCAAAGAACACTAATGTATAAGCCATATCAACCAAGCAAATCTTGCATTAGATCTTTTTTTTCCACTTACTTGCAGTCGATTAGTCGAAAATGATTACTGATATTAATGGAAATTCTGCTTGTGCAAAATGTCAACGCTCAGTTAATTTTGCATCCTTTATATCACTTGCATTTGTAATATGGTTTTGTACATCAGTCTGAGTGATGTAACTTTTTTGCTATAAGCAGTTACTTGGCAATACAATGTGTTCCTTAGGCTTTCCTTTGCAGTGATGTCAAATTGCAGGAGTTGTGGCTCAGGTCAGTTATTAAAGGAGAAGGAAACCCCCAGGGCGCTAAACCCCTCCCCCCCTCCCCTGTGCTGCCCCCCCTCCCTCCTCCCCCCTGGCCTACCTGTCCCCCTGGGCAAATGCCCCTAACTTTTTACTCACCCCTCTGCGCAGGTCCTGTCCACGGAGTACGCAGTCGCCATCTTCTCCCACGCGCGTCTTCTTCCTGCTCTGATCGGCGTTTTCTGGCGCATGCGCAGTAGGAACAGGTACCGGTACGGCTCTACTGCGCATGCGCCGAATGTCACGAAGTTTTCCGATTTCACTTCGTGACATTCGGCGCATGCGCAGTAGAGCCGTACCGGTACCTGTTCCTACTGCGCATGCGCCAGAAAACGCCGATCAGAGCAGGAAGAAGACGCGCGTGGGAGAAGATGGCGACTGCGTACTCCGTGGACAGGACCTGCGCAGAGGGGTGAGTAAAAAGTTAGGGGCATTTGCCCAGGGGGACAGGTAGGCCAGGGGGGAGGAGGGAGGGGGGGCAGCACAGGGGAGGGGGGGAGGGGTTTAGCGCCCTGGGGGTTTCCTTCTCCTTTAACTGTGAAATATTGCCATTTGTCACCCTTAGAACTGTTGGTAAGCCCTTGCTGCCAGTGCAAATATGATACTGTTTGGGCTAAATCCACATTTGAATATAAGCACAACAAATGCCTGCTCAATTTGCAATTCAGCAAATGTTGGTAAAACAAATTGGTTCCCTGGTTGCAGGGGGTTTCCTCATTCACAACAGCTTTTGCTACTTATAGGATTATGAATGGAACAGTAGGGTTCTATAACTAAGATAGAGGCCACATGAACACTACGTTCCATTAGAGCACTTTTCTGCCGGAGTCAGAAAACTTTTCTGCCAGGTTTCGCCATGAAAAAAATACATAAATGTTTTGTGAATTTGAAAAACTACCACAAAAAAAGTTGTGTGGTTACCAGACCATTGCTTTAATGCATTTGCATGAAAATGTTTGCCTTTCCACTAATTTTTGACAAAGCGAAACAGGACAGATTTGCTCCTCGCTATGCAGGTTCTACATGCATTGATTTCATGTAGAACCAGGGAAGTTATTAATGGGAGTAAACATTATCATTTTCTTTACATAATACAAGAAGCACATACAGCTCTTGCTAATCACAAAGAAACCCCATAATAAAATTGACCTTCAATGTCACATCTGGACCAAAACTGAATTAACATTTTTAATAAAATGGTTGTATGTGTATTTGTATGTGTATTTCACAAATTTTTCTCTGTTTCAGAAATTTTTTCTCAGTTTCGCTAATTTTTCTGCAAAGGAAAACAAGACAAATTCTCTCATCACTACTAATGAGTGTCATTCTGCCCAGTTTTTGCAATGTAGTTTTAAAGTCAAAATTTTCAAGATAGGCTCATTTGGTCATTCCCATTCTTCAAATATTATCACAATGGCTATAATTACAGTGCCATTGCTATAATTAAATTTTAAGGGTGTTTGCTAGATACTGTCAATTTCAAGATGTAAAGTGTTGCTCTCTCTGGTATTTGGAAGCAATCTGTGAGTTTCTGGGAATGAGTAGTACAGTATGGAAGATGCTGAAATATATTATTTGAAGTAGAGTCAGGTTTGACAGTTCAGTTCAAGCTAAATAGTGACCACAGAATTTTATTTTCTATGTGTCAGTACAGTTGCCTTTGCGTTGGATAAGAGATTATTTTTGCAGAAGACTAGAATTTATCAAAAAATACCATGAAATCATTTGGAATTTATTACCTTATAACTATTGCCTTCCTTGTTAACTGTGAAACACAAGGTAAGTTGCTATTTATTTTTCTTTAATTTAAGCATACAGTACAACCCCCATTTTACAAGGGATGAGAAAAATATATATCTATTTTCAAAATGCATTGTGGGTAAAGCTTTCCATAATTATGTTTCTTTTTTTGTGCATTACTGATAAAACACCATAGGCTTCTGTAGAAGATGTTTCAAAAGTCAGAAGCAAAATATATAATGCAAATCCACATTTAATAAAATATAAAAAGCTATCAATAAATAGAACCAATTATAAGCAGCTCTTTAGGTCACCATTTTTTAAAAAAATATCATTAGGTAATATATTACATTGGTCTGCACAACACAAGATTCATGTACTACTAGGAATTATAGGTACTAGATACACACGTGCTTGTACATTGTACATTCATTTTGATGAAATGGACACAGTTGGGGTAGGCACAGAATAATTGCAACAAGAGTACAGAATAATTGCAACAAGAGCACTGCTCATTTGTCATTGCAGTGATGCTGGAATTCTGGAGGGGGAAATGCTGTATAGTGGGAAAAACACGCTGGATTTCATTCGCAATTGTACTTTGCTTACTGCCCTAGTGAATGTACATATGCTCGTGTATTGATCTGATTACTTTCAAATAGACTTTTAATGGAAAAAAATGTGAGCTTTATCAGTTGTATATGGGTATTAGCCAGTTTATGGTCACTTTGTCTCTTCTTCGTTATTAAATCCCTGGGTAAGAGTACAGAAAAATTACTGTACTTATGTCTGTACTGTGCTGTATGACTCATGTGGCTCCATACCATTGAAGAAGATTAATTTCACTAGAAAAATGTGTGATAATTGCCTACACTAAGTTCCGTTCAAGCTAAATAGTGGCCACAACATTTTCTTTTCTATCTTGTCAGTACAGTTGCCTTTGAGTTGGATAAGAGATTTGTTTTGTTAAAGACTAGAACTTAGAAAAATACAATGAAATCATTTGGAATGTATTACCTTATAGCAATTGCCTTGTTGACTGTGAAAGACAACTCTAGAAATACCAGCAGGTTCAGGGTAGCAGTAGCTTCAGGGTTCTCCAGTGACAATAGGAGCACCTGTCAAGCAAAGAGTGCAGGGAGTGTATTTCGAGGTAAAAACGTTTAATTAATGGTGTTGCGTGCAATAGTATGAGTTCATTTTAGCTTGGCAGCACTTCTGGTGCATTCATAGATACCCCCTTCTTGACAACACCTTTGCTTTTCAAATAAGTATCTTCCCAAATTAGCCATCCGCACCGAGCTCTCCTACATTCAAACTGTTTTCTTTGTAACTAATTGCTATTTTAGCATTTTCCCAAAAGGTATTTAGAGCATTTGAAGAAATTTCAGAAAATATTTAGTAAACATATTCCCACAGACATATTGTTACTTAAATGTAAGTGCTGTGCATTTCCACAATGTATTTATAAATGCTCTCTCTTTTATATTTATGCAGTGTTCCTATACAGTTAAACAATATGCTATCATTATTCCTCATACTATTTCATAGCATTAATAAAAACAATAGTTAAAAGATAAATTTCTCTTTTTTTATTGTTGCTTATAAAAAATGAAGGCAAACTTTTAACGTTGCTATCTTGATAAAGTGTATATTGATTTTCCAATGGATTTTACCTTTCATTGGCAATGGAAATATCTCAAATATCTGTAAAGTCATAAACCAGTGCTGACAATTTTCTCTCGCCAGTACAATTGCATGAAAATAATATTCTGGGTGGCTGATAAAATTGACAATATAGTCTCCAGACTTGCTGGTTAAGTATATTTCAGGTATCTGCTGAGCAAATAATATATATCACTATAAACACATATAAGAAATATAGCCTGCAAACGTGTCTGAAATTGGTTTATATGGACAACCATTTAGCTTTGAATTCTTATAGCGTGATAAATCTGTCATTTGCCGGATTTTCAGCACAAGCAGTTGACAAATCACGGATTGGTTCTTGCAAAACATACTGACCTATAAAAATATGATCCGACTTCTGCCATTCACTGCAAAGGTATATATGAATAATCAAGGAACTCAACATTTGAATATTGATTTGTTTTTATGTTTTTATTCGCAGAAAATGTGTCATTTCAAGTACCTTTTTCATCTGCCTCTTCAATATTTATTCCTATTCAAATTACAAAGGAGAGCCCTGAACTGAGGCAGATTGATCAGATGAGTAATTTACATGAAAGCACAGAATTACCTGAAGCAATGCCCACAAGTGATACAGGTACTGTCAGAAACGTATAAAATATATTTTTCCATAAACATTAATGACCTTATTCTCAAATTCATTGATTTTCGAGATGGGTGGGGAAATGCGATTATGTAAAAAACACAGGGTCATATTGGTACTGTGTGCTGCAGCCTAGCCGATACGGCCATCTGCTTACTTTTTAAGTGTCTGAGTGCATCAAGGGGCTCTCAGCATGATGTATTTTCTGGAGTAGAAGAGCTAAAAAAATCCAATTTAAAGGGATACTGTCATCAGAAAACATGTTTTTTTCAAAATGTATCAGTTAATAGTGCTACTCCAGCAGAATTCTGCACTGAAATCCATTTCTCAAAAGAGCAAACAGATTTTTTTATATTCAATTTTGAAATCTGACATGGGGCTAGACATTTTGTCAATTTCCCAGCTGCCCCTGGTCATGTGACTTGTGCCTGCACTTTAGGAGAGAAATGTTTTCTGGCAGGCTGCTGTTTTTCCTTCTCAATGTAACTGAATGTGTCTCAGTGCGACATGGGTTTTTACTACCGAGTGTTGTTCTTAGATTTACCAGGCAGCTGTTATCTTGTGTTAGGGAGCTGTTATCTGGTTACCTTCCCATTGTTCTTTTGTTTGGCTGCTGGGGGGAAAAGGGAGGGGGGTGATATCACTCCAACTTGCAGCACAGCAGTAAAGAGTGATTGAAGTTTATCAGAGCACAAGTCACATGACTTGGGGCAGCTGGGAAATTGACAATATGTCTTGCCCCATGTCAGATTTCAAAATTAAATATAATAAAATCTGTTTGCTCTTTTGAGAAATTGATTTCAGTGCAGAATTCTGCTGGAGCAGCACTGTTAACTGATTCATTTTGAAAAAAAATTTTTTTCCCATGACAGTATCCCTTTAACAAATCGGAGTTTCGGCTCTTAAAGAGCTGCTGCTTGAGGCGAGTTTCTCAACTCACCTCATGACAGCAGAGCCCCTGAAAAATCCAGTGCCAAAACACACTCAATTTTTTACCTCAACCAGTAGTGTATTTAAGAAAAAACAGAACTGAATAGCTGCCCTTATGTCTTTTTTCCTTTAATAAATCCTGATTATTCAAGGTTTAAGAAATTACTCACACATTTATTTTTTCTTAGCATTTTCTCAAAAAAGAGTTTTTATAAATCTGATACTCGGATTTTGGGTAAAAAAACATGGTAATTTGCATATACATTTTGCATTTTGTCCATTGCACTGTATTTGTAATTACTTTCAAGATACTCAAGATTATTTAAATGAGTAAACATTGTCATGAAAGACTCTTCACCAGTGGCGGAACTACCGGGGGAGCAGGGGGTGCAATTGGGCCAGGGCCCGCACTATATAACATCTATATAACGTCTAAAAAATAAAAGACTTGTTCCAAACTCTGGCATAATGTTATTGAGCTCAAATTAATGGGAGCGCCATGTCACCTGCATATGCTAATTTGCTCATGCATCAATTTCAGCTCAATAACATTATGCCAGAGTTTGGAACAAGACTTTTGTTTTTTAGACGTTATCTAGACGATATACTAATTGTATTGAGGGGCAGTGAAGAGTCTTACATGACAATGGTTACTCATTTAAATAATCTTGAGGGTCCAGTAAAGTTTACTGCCACAACTAGTACCAAAATGTACAATTTTTGGATGTGGAGATTACTTGGAATGGAACTAGGTGTTATTATTCCTTGTATAGAAAAGTTACAGACTGTAACACATTGTTACAATTCTAGAGGCCAAATCCGGAGTCCATGAAATACTCTCTCCCCATCTCACAGTTTTGCAGGGTACTGCGTAATAATTCCTCCGAAGTAACTAGGGCTATACGGCTTAAGGGGATGGAGGATCGATTTTTAGCAAGAGGTTATCCTAGGAGGTATTTGATAAGAGGGACCAATCTCCAAATAGGCTTGTGTTTGCTACACAGTTTGGTGTCGTCTCAGGACAAATTAAAAAGGTGTTGAGTAACAACTGGAATATCCTACAGGCCGAAAGTGGCTTGAAATCAGCAATATCCAATTCTCCCATAATGGCTTATAAGAGAGGGGTTAGTCTGGGGAATCTTTTGGCTAACACTGACCTGACAGGGAGTTATCAAAAAATCCAGACAGGTTGGCTTGCTAATAGGAAGATGGCTTGTTACAGATGTCCTACCTGTTCTTCATGTCGATATATGAGTCCTAGTCAGAGTTTTACACATCCACGCACGGGTACACGATTTGCCATTCGATCCCATATTATATGTACCACCACACATGTCATTTATTTAATTACGTGCCCATGTGGTCTTTCTTATGTGGGGAAGACCGATCTTACTCTGCGGTTTAGGATGTATGGCCATCGGTCTGCTATAAGCACAGCGTTTAGGGACAATTGTACTACGAAACCAGTGGCCAAACATTATTTAGAGAAGGGTCATCATTTACCCACATTTAAATATATTGGCATAGACCATATACTGCCCCCGAGGAGAGGAGGGGATAGGTCGAAAATGCTTCTCCAAAGAGAATGCTTCTGGATTAGAAAATTTAATACATTGGCACCCCATGGCCTTAATGAACAATTGTCTCTAGCCTGCTTTTTGGATCAGAGATAAATATTCGACAGATAATCTTATGCCAGTTTCTGCATGGTAGTTCTTTAGTGAACCAAGACTGCTACAAAATGTTTGTTCGCTAATTTTTATAACAATTGTAATAATGTGTAGAGATAAGCAACTTTGTTGTGAGTTATGCTATGTTTGAATTCAATGTGACATTAGTGTGACATTCCTGTTTGGTGATACAGAGGAGTATAAAGTTTTGGTTTTAAATACACTTGGTATCTTGATAACGGTCCAAGACCCGGACCGAAATGTCGATACTTGTATAATGCTTTATTTAAAGTTTGTTAAATAAATTCATTCTATTTGTTTGGATATATATATATATATATATATTGTCTCTTGGGCCATGTCATTATCCTTATCGCAATGACAGTATCAGTATCAGCAGCATAGTTTTAGAAGGTATGAACACTGCCAAAAGTTGTAGGGGAGGTTCAATCATTTCTCAGTTGGCTTATATTATTATCTTAATTAGAATTCCACCAAGTATCATTCCAGGCTTTGCTGATAATTTAAAACATTAGCAGAGTCTCTAGTATAGTAGAACTACCATTTTAATCACAAATTAATTTTTACTGGAGGCTTAAGTTTCAGCTCAAGTTGCAGTAATTATTAAAAGAAGAAGGTGCTTGTTGATTCATGGTTGATTCATCATGTTTCTACAATCCAATAAACCCTACTATGCCAAGCAATAACTGCCACATGTCATGAGTGAAGATGAGACTCCTTCAAATATAGTATTTTAAATAATAGCATGAAGTAAATTGCAGATGTATAATATAATGATGTCAGGTGCAGAAGGGGCACCCTTGCCTCTTATACTATAACCCCATTTCAAGAAAAGTTGGGACACTGTGTAAAATAGAAATAAAAAGAGAATGGAATGATTCACAAATTATTTTAAACCTATATAATAAGGGAAACATCACATGATAATTTAATGACAAATGATAATTTAATATGTTTATCATACGGTTTCAAATAAAAAAATATTTAAATATAATGAATTAAAATCAAGTTTATCTTTATTATCCCCTCTCAGCATTTTGACTCTCTTTATTTTGTCTTCATGCAGGTGTTGGGTGTCAGATTTTGACTGGCAATTAGCATCTTTTGAGATTAGGTGCTCCCATTCCTAGTCAATGTATTAATCCTAATTCGTATAACTAGCGCAAACAAAATCTAACAAAATAACTGACTTTGGCACACATCCTACTTGTAGAGAGACAATATTTTCTGGTGATCCCCTTGCTGAGAGGGAGATAGTAAATAGTAACTTTATTTTTTTCAATACATAATTTTAATTGACTGTATGTAGAAAGTTTTCATTTTCACAATGGTCCTCCTTTAATTTAAATTAATACAAAGACAACATACTGTATCAGATGTTGAAACGTAGAAATGTTACTGTTTTCTGAAATATATAAAAGAGTATACCAGAGATTCCTGCCTAGGGCGCAACAATGTGTGGGCGCTGGACATTTACCTGTTCCAAGATCTTCTGCCTACCACTTATCTGGGTTTGTTTCCCTGCTGCACTCGCCTACCTCTTCCCCTCCTCTCTATCACCCTCCCCTTCCTCCCTCTGTCACTTACCCCCAGGGCCGTTCCTGAGCATTTCGCCGCCTGAGGCGGGCTTCGTTTTGCCGCCCCCCCCTTCCCCATGGTACTCACTTTTCCTGACTGGGACTGGGTAGGGGAGGGTCCACGTCGCTAATGCAGAGCGCGCAATTGCGCGCTCTGCACTAGAAGAGCCGAATTTCCGGGTTGAAAACCGGAAATTCGGCTCTTAGTTACCAGGAGCGGCATTTTTGCCGCCCCTGGTAACCAGGGGGGGCGCTGCCGCCTGAGGGGGGTGCCTCAACTCGCCTCATTGGCGGAGCGCCCCTGCTTACCCCTACCCTTCCCCTTAGTTTCTATTATGGCGCACAAGGGGGGTGGGGGCACCTGACCGAGGTGCTTTTTTTTCTGTAGAATGGAGTTTATTTCACATAATGACACTAGACATTCCAATCAATAATCACTCCTGCTGATTGTTACTTTATTGGTGTTTTGGTGCTGAATTCAGTACTCCTTTTGAGATTTACTGTAGGTAATAAGTATAGCTTTCTCAGTTTCCCATTTTGTAGGTTTTGGGGTTTTTTTTGGGGGGGGGATGTACACAGGGTTTGTTTTAAAGATTTTAATATGTTTCACATTTTGTTTCTTTCCATTCCATAGTTCATAGTGTTTTCTCTGCTCTGCCAAGCATACTGTCACAGCTTTTCCCCTATACATGGTCGGTATATCTGCTTCTTCCCCTTTCACACAAAGTGCAGTTCATCTTTGCAGTTCTGTGTACCTTGAGAAATCATCAGTATATGTAGGAAAATATTTATTCTTTCCTGGGGTCTGAGTTTTCATTGGATCACAAAGTTTTGTGTGAATTAGATTCAGGGGATGTTTAACTTGGCTGTTGCTGGCTATTGGAAAAGGTTTCTTTGTCATTTCCCCTTAATGCAGCTAGTACATCAACTTACTACATGCATCCATTTCTATACCACTGGCATGTCGATCTTGAACTTGCTTTTTTATTCTGTGCCCAAGATGATTGGGCCATGTGTGAATAAAGTTTATAGGTCTTTGGCAGCCTTAACCATTTACGTTATGCTCGGTAGGGGGAGTTTGGCTTGTCACAATTAAGGACTACATACGGACTACGTGTTAAGGTTAATGCATTCAGACATCAATGCCAATCAGATCCTGATAGTTTTCCAAGTCTGGTTGGCATAATTTCCAGTGTTTGTTGTGAAATTGACGTATGCATCTGATCCAAGTGTGATGTGTGTAATTTGACATAGGGTACCCTGGAGCTACTGCTTGGTTCAGAAGCACAACACTTTAATGAGAACAGGAAGCAGACAGTAGGGCAGTAAGGGCATCTATAGAGAAGCTCAAGGAGTTGATTTAGCACATGGGAGTAATTTCCTGCCTGGAGGTGAACCAGGGACGGGGTGTTTCTGGGTTGTCTGAGTTCCTGCTGCTCTATGTGAGGAGACAGCCACAGTCCTGGTTCATTCCCTTTGCTATACTTGTAATTGCATGTAGGCATGGCTTTGTTTCACCTATTGCCAATCTGACCTGGCCTCTTCCATGACTACACTCCTGGTTCTTGATCTTCTTCTGTCTGATTGGTACTGAACTAGTCTGTTCACCTATGATCAATCTGGCCACAGGTGCTCGGTATTAACCATTAGTATATAACCCTCTGCTCTACACTGATTAACTGCCCATTATAGGTCAAGTGTGCTTTGTCCTAGGTGCTGTGTTCCCTGCAACAGTTGTTCCATTGACTCCTGCTACCTGCTCCTATTCCTTCCTATTGACCCCCATTTGTCCCTGACCTTGAGGTTGCTTCACGATTCTGCTCCTGCTATCTGGTTTTGACTGACCTGTCTGACTACACCCAGCTCCTTCCTTATCAGCTCCTTCCCTGATTATATGTTCAGTGCCCTTGCCTGCCCCTGTGGGAGTAAGTCCTGGTGGTACCTGAGTAGCTAAAAGGCCAGGCCCAAAGCTAAAGGTGATTGTTCTAGGCAGAAAAGCACACCTAGACAGGAATTCAGTCATTCCACTGGGGTTAAGGTTTGCCAAACGTGACAGCAACTGACTGGGGTAAATTTGCATTCATAAATGACCCTCATATCATCCATATTGTAGTTAAAATTACACATAAGACTTATGTGAAATAAAGATAAACACTGTCTACTACATATACAGTCTTAATATGTGTCTATTATACTTAAGAAATATAGTTATTACTGAGTGTTGTCTGGAGAGAGAGAGAGAGAGAGAGAGAGAGAGAGAGCCTAAAGTGAACATAAAAATGTATACTCATACAAATTGCACAAAGGGCACCAAACAGCGCAGGGACGGCATAAGTGGGCATGGCTATGTTACTGACATCATAAGTGGGTGTGGCTATGTTACTGCCATCATAAGAAGTCGTCGTTACGTTACTGACATCATAAGTGGGCATGGTTATGTTGTTGACTTCATCTGTGTGAGTGACATACAACAAAACAAATTGTGTGCAGGTAATCAGTGATGTGCCACCAGTTGTCAGTCAGATTCAAATTAAGTGGCGTGATAAGAAACAGGCAAAAAATACACTGCAGATACAGTGACTAAATACAGCAGAAGGGTCTCCCTGCGGCCTTGGTGTAAGATTGGAGAAAACACCTTCCCTTACCTCCACTGGTAGGGCTATCAGCCTCTTTGTCTTTATAACGTATTGCCTCCAATGCAGGTACAGTAAAAACAAAACTATGCGTAGGACCTCACAAACAAAAATATAGTTCACTTGTAATGTTCACTCACTTGTATTACCCAATTTCAGGCTGTGTAGAGGTATATAAACCAGAATAGGGATACTAAAAACAAGAGAAAGCAGTAAAACCCCACACTACCTTACTAAAATTAATTTAGATCTAATTATATAAGTGCTTAGTGCTATTATAAACATATGCTTAGTTCTCAATCAATTTAGCACCAACATACAATTAATGGTATTTCAATCGATTGTATTAATACAAATGATGAAAGTGCTTAAGTGCTATAAATTAGGTGCTGTGACCTTCAACAAAATGTATCTACACACAATTGATGAATAATCTAAAAGTTCATGGTTCTTAAATGAATTAAATAAGTTGCTAGTGCTGTAGTTATAATTTTAAAGTGAGTTCATGGTATCAAACAATTAAAAATAAAGCGTCAGCAATTCATGAATAAAAGTTAGAAATTAGAAAATAGTATAGAGGTGGAGTTGTCCCGAAGAAACTAGCTGCGTTGTTCTAAGCCCTGGGACACCACACGTGGGAGAAAGGCAGAACACTGAGGACTGTGGTCTCGTTACTACGTTTAACTGTCTTGTAAGGAGAGCTAACTTTGCTATAAAACCAACAAATCCTCAGTGCCTTAGAGATAAAAGAGAATAAAAGGAATGAATTCTGCGCTGATAGCGCTACAATTCCATTAAATTTCTCTGTATCCGAGATGCAATTAAAATTTAAAAAGGTAAGATTTCAATAATGAGCTTACACTTTATCAAGGCACGGAGAGAAAAATTTTTTTTTTCCTGAAAAGAGGGAAATAAGCAATTTCAATTATATTATTAAACCACTCAAAGTTTTTCTGTAACACATTGTTAATATGTTGCAACCACTCTATTAGCCGATTCACACTTTCAAATTGCAACATTGATAACAGACACATAATTTGTCCTGTACTATCATCACTCAGTAGGACACAGTATCCACCTTTCAATATTGCTTAATATGTTATTCAATTTGTCTCTTAAGTTGTAACATGATGTCCTGTTCAGTCAGCTGTAATAAAAATATAGTTACCAACAACCTCAGGTGTTGAGATACAGAAGAGAAGTTGCGGTTGATGGCGAATGGGGTGGACCGGTAGTGGTATTTTATCTGATTCACAGCACGCAAAGCAATGAGAAAGGCTAACCAGTTTTGGGCACACTTGACAGGTCCTACGCCTAGTTATGTTTTTACTGTACCTGCATTGGAGGCGATACATTATAAACACAAAGAGGCTGATAGCCCTACCCATGGGGAAGGTGAAGGTGTTTTCTCCGATCTTACACCAAGGTCGCAGGGAGACCCTTCTGTTGTTTTTATTCACTGTATCTGCAGTGTATTTTTTGCCTGTTTCTTATTATCACGCCAATTAATTTGAATCTGACTGACAACTGATGGCGCATCACTGATTACCTGCACACTATTTGTTTTGTTGTATGTCACTCACACAGATAAAGTCAACAACATAACCACACCCACTTATGATGTCAGTAACATAACAACAACTTCTTATGATGGCAGTAACATAGCCACGCCCACTTATGATGTCAGTAACATAGCCATGCCCACTTATGCCATCACTGGCGCTGTTTGGTGCCCTTTGTGCAATTTGTATGTGTATAAATTTTTATGTTCACTTTAGGCTCTGCCCTTCCTGATGACGGCTGGAGTCTAAGAGCCGAAACGTTGAATAAACCCATTTTTTTCATCACAAAAGACCTATGAGTGCGGATTTCTTTGCTCTATTGATATATGTTCCAGCACCTAGGCATTTCCATTGTTTTCTCAGTGCACCTATCCAGTAGTGTGTGTGTGTGTGTGTGTGTGTGTGTGTGTGTGTGTGTATATATATATATATATATATATATATATATATATATATATATATATATATTTATGCACACACTCAGTAATAAATATAATTCTTAAGTTTAGTTTATAATGGGCAGAATGTGCTCAATCATAAATAGTTTGAGGTGGTGCAGTTAAGAGAAAAGATTGTATTCTGCTCCTTTGGATTTCTCCCAAGCTTTTTATATTGCTGCAAAGACTAATTAAATTAAATTGTACACAAAAATGCTGTGATTTACATTTCTATTTACAATATCTTTATGGCTTACTTTATTGTATTTAAACCTTGAAAAACTATAATACACAAAAACCATTAAGTAACCATAAAACAAGACAAATAGCTTGCTCATGTATATTTTAATTTCGGCATCTTGAGAAATAGAGCTTTTTAATTATCAGACCCAATTCATTTGGGCTTTTCAATTGAAATAACTCTGTCCGGTATGATTTTTAAGACCTATATGTGAGGATAAAGAGTTTGATTTGTAACTTTTTAATTTGCCACAAGGCTTTATGTAATTATTTTTAGCACTAGACTGGCTTGTTAAAAAGGTTCAGTGAACTGATGTAAATTTTTTACAGCCTTTACTAAGACTACAATACAAGTAAATGTTCAATTTCTCTTCTGTTGATCAGATACCAATAATTATAAATTATTTTTTAACATTCATCTTGTAACATTTCTACTGTCCGGGGGAATTTAAAATGATAGGTAGTTAAGTGGTAATTCACGTAAATACACAATTATACACTGTATAAACACTGTAAAATTAAAATGATCCACACAGATGAATTTATTGGTCTTCATTCTAATATGTAAAATGTGTTTATTTGCTTTGTATGAGCAGTGCTCAAAAGAGTTCATGTAATTGTATTTCCAAACCAATGACATACTGTATATTTTATTCCTTGACCCTGAATGAAACAGTAGCTTGTACTTGATCCAAACTAAGATATAATTAATCCTTATTGGATGCAGAACCATATTAAGTTTAATTAATGTTTACGTGATTTTCTAGTAGACTAAAGGTATGAAGATCCAAATTACAGAAAGCTCCATTATCCGGAAAACTCCAGGTCCCGAGCATTCTGGATAACAGGCCCCATACCTGTATAAGGATATACAGGGAGAGAGCTTTAGATAGTAGTTTAGGTTAAAAATTTATATTCCAATCTAGTCCAAACTTTTACTCAATAACCATTTCTGAGATTGCACAACTTTGCAGAATTCACTGTTATAAAAAAAACAAAAACTTTTCACACGATTAGATGAAACCTAATTTCTTCTTAACTCAAGGAAATACTTACTGATCCCTGGAGAGAACTAGTGGTTAGTAAGACATACCACTAACTTTTCATTGTTTCAATTTCATATTGGTAAAGGGGTAGCTCACCTTTAAGCTAACTTTTAGTATGTTACAGAATGGCCAGTTCTTTGCTTTCTTCTTTTAAATCTTTACAGCTTTCATTTGGGGGGGGGGGCAGCCAGCCCTTTTATATTAATCCTCTATTTCAGTGATCCACAACCAGTAGCTCGTGAGCAACATTTGCTCACCAACCACTTGGATGTTGTTCTCAGTAGTCTCAAAGCAGATGCTTATTATTTTTTCACTATCAGATACACCTATGACTAAGCGCCGGAGGGTGCGAAACGCGTAAGGTGGGATATGTGGGGTAGTATGCACTGGATACTTTTTTAAATGTGAATATCAATAAATTAATTTTGTTTTTACTTTAAGAGGCCTTGGGACTTATATCGTTCTTGGGAAAAAATTATTAATTAGTCATTAGCATACCAAAGAGCTGTGAAAAAACAGCCACTGATCTCAATGTATTTTCTGCTGAAAAAAAACAGTAAAAAAATGTCCACCGACTTCAATTCATCTTATGTGAAGAAAACTGTTTACAGTTATGATATGGAGATCTACCTAATTTGCATGAAGATAGGCTATGGTGGCTGGCAGAGCCCTGATTTAAATCTAATTATATAATGTGAGAGAACTTTAGCTGTGTAAACATTTATATTAGAGCATTAAATAACAAATGTGTTTAATCTCAACAGGCCTCAGTCCAAAACTTTCAAGCAGTTATTCATCATCTCTATCAGAAATTACTCAAGCTTCCCAGGTGCCACAGCTTCCACAAACTGACTCAGAAATCTCTTTTGGCCCTGAGGAGAATAATAACCTGAATGAAATTTTTACTGAAGATGATAAACTGTATATTCAAGGAACCATAGTGCCAGAATCAAAAAATGTTGCCAAAGATTTTACCTCCGTGCCAATCCTGACATTGACTGACCCAAGGGTGACTACATTTGGTCATATAAACAATGGTGTAGTCTTTGAAGCAACAAAGTCTTCCAGTGCTCAAGCAGGTAAGATTGTGATTTTAATGAAACAAATACTAGTCAATGTAAAACATGTTTAACTCATGCACCACTTCCACCATACTAGAGCATCACTCCAGTTCAGGCTGGACACTATGTTCTCCTGCTTGTACTTGGGATTGCCATATAGCCTAAGTCCTTAGTACTGTAATTACAACCTGAAATAAATCAAATAATGTAAACATAAGAAAAATCACAGCTCACATCCACAAAGGTGTAGTTTATTGATTGATTCATTTATGTAATCAGCATCCTGTAACTCTTAGAGGCGGATTAGCTTTTGTTGCTTTTGTAAGTAAACTTGACCACAACACCATTCTGGCATCTCACAAATCGTATCCAAAGTGATATTAATGATTTGCCCAGAAAGTAATCTGCTACCAATACACATAATTCCCTGAACTTTCCACATTCTATTTTAAGAAAGTACATCTTGCAGTAACTATAATGCTGCACATAGTTTTGTCTCATCCTCAAACACATTTATATGTATTTCAATACTTGCTTTCAGGTAGTTAATGTGTGCTACTTTTATAGCATTAATATAATAAGATAATTATCTACAAAGTGGAATTATTTAACTTGGGCTGTGATTTGATTGCATTAGAGGAGCCAATTATGATCTTTAGGAATGTCATTGCTACCATGGAATTTGCCTCTATGTGAATAAGACCTCAAGTGTCCTGCAATAATCCTTATGCCAAATAACATCCGGTTGCATTCAGTGTAACTGAATTCCCCAATACAGCCTTAGTTGCTCTCCTTTCTCTCCCAGGACAGGGCAGAGAGCAGCCACTCTTGAGCCACAACTTTTACCTCCAGGTCAGGCTAATCATTCCTCATAGCTGATCAGACACTAATTTTCACAGTCCTCTGTGCTGCCTCATAGATGATTCTGAGAGCAATATACTTTCCATCTATGATTTTTCTAACCATTCTACTATAATATATATCTCTACATATATATATACATATATATATGTGTGTATATATATATATATATACACACATATATATATATATACACATATATATATACACATATATATATACACACATATATATATACACATGTATATATACACATATATATACACATATATATATACACATATATATATACACACATATATATATATACACATATATACACATATATATACACACACACACATATATACACACATATATACACACATATATACACACACATATATATATATATATATATATATATATATATATATATATATATATATATATATATATATATATATATATTAATGCTCCATTCATATTACCCATCCCTATCACCCCCCAGAAGACATTGCTATTTTAGCATCCTTTTATTTTCTCGCAGCAGTTCAGGCAATATATTTTTGTTTCTGCATGTGCTCTTAGTAAGATCTCAGAGTATTTGGTTCCTCAAGCTTTGTATTGGGAATTTTGCTCTAAGCTGGCTGGTTAGCTCGATTGTGCCTTTTTCATTTTCTACACATTCTAGTAATTAAAGCATTTCTGTTTTTTTTGTGGGAAAACATGTATTGTAGTAGTTATTCTGACCCACTTTGTACATAGTTACCAGCACAGGAAACATAATACAACAGTCAAAAAAAGTTTGTGCACCTCTTTTTAAACCATACACATCTTTTTTTCCCTGGTGGGTTCTTGGTTTTCAAATATTTTATTTGATTTTTACTTCCTGGTGGGTTCATAAAGCCAGAGGGCTACTCTAAGGCATGGCGATCTGCTTGGGTGTGCACTACTGTGTCTGCAATTTTGCATGCATTTAGGTGTGTTTTCTGGTATCCTGTACCTGGACTTTTACCCCTGCTGACTGCCTGGACTTTTTGGCCTGGTTATTTGCTTCCAATGTCTGTGAAAACCTTTACTCTGACCCTTTGATGGAGGAAGAAGCAAGTTGCTAAAATAAATTCTAATGTAAAGGTATTAACCCTTTCATTGCCAGCCAATTTGGCCAAGTTGGAACGTCTATTGCCAGACCGTTTTTGAATTTTTTTTTGCTCTTTCACTTTAGGGGACTTTCCTGGGGGGGTCTTTTAGTTTACCCATGAAAACAAGGTATTGTTTTTCTCAGGACAACCTAAGCTTTCAAAATATGCTGGAATTTTGTTGTCATTCCACTCCTGTAAAAGATATGGGCTTCTAAGTGTATATATAAAAAAAACTGTTTCACATGATTCAAACGCATATATCAGAAGCATATTTTATTTTATGCACGAGAACATGGCAGATTTGGAAAGTTCTGTGGCTCCTGAATGTGCCAATACATATACATAGTTTTATGGAGATTTCTCACTTCTATAGATCAAAAACTCTGAAGCAGTAAACTACAAAATTTCCAAAGCACCGCTCCACAAAATTGCATACATCTGATTTCAAGGCCAAACATTCCACTAACAGTAGGTTTACCCTTATAAACTACACCTTATTGGAAAGAACAGATTCTAACAAGTTTAAAATGGGTAAATATATATGTGTACTCCAAACTACCAGGTTGCAATTCTTTCCTAAAGTTAGCAGTTTTTATAAAAATGTGTTACATTTTTGAAAAATTACCTCAAAGTGTCCAGTCTACAGCATTGTATCTCCCACATATCATTATATACCAAGATAAAGCATAAATATGAAAGCCCTGGGTCCGCTGAACAGTTTGATGCCCAATATGCATAGGCAAACCTAAGTATGTGGCATATAGGGGCCCCAGAACGAAGACACCCCAATATGAGTTATCAGTTCTGTAATTTCAAATACTGGAGAAGCCACAAAAAAGAAAGCTCTCTGTTTGATTCCTGATTAAGCAGAGAAATCCCTGTCTAAGGCAGGATTTTTTGTTCTCATTTGGCGTGTGAAGGTGTTAGCTACTTGGTGTGTGAATTTTGGGGAGTTTTGAGTTGATTTACTTTATTTAAAATCGATTTTTATTTTGACCCAGAAGGTAAGTAATTGCCTAGCCCAGTTTCCCTCACTTCCTGTGGGTTACAAACTCACTGACAGATCCCCTCCCCCTCCCCCACATCTGGGTGTCAATTCACTTGTTTTTTTTATTTAGTTTCAGCTGAAATGTATCACTATTTGCACAGATTGTGTGTGTGCTTTTATTTTTATCTTTGTTTTGTAAGGAGAGAAAGCTAAAGGGAGAAGGGTTTAAGAAAATAAAATAGTTTCTAGTAGCAGTGCAACCCCCAGGCACTAGCTCACATTAACCCTCTCCTGCTAAAGCCTCTCATTGTTGCATTTATCTTTTGTTGATTAAAGGGGTTGTTCATCTTCAAACAACTAGTTGGTTTCAGATAACTCACCAGAAATAACGACTTTTTCCAATGACTTTCTATTTTTCTTGTGTGACGGTTTTTCTAATATTGAAATGTAAAGTGTAATTTTTCACCATCTGAAGCAGCTCTGAGGGGGGGGTCGCCGATCCTGTAAACTGTTCTAAATGGATACATTTAGTTGATACATTTCTTATCTTTGTCTCTGCTGAGCAGAATCTCTGGGTTTCATTACAGGCAACTGTTAGAATTGATACAATAGTTGCTAATACTCCAGAGATGCTGCTGAGAAATGTATCAACTAAATATTGCAAAATTGTTACAGTTAAGAGTCTGCGCCTGAATTACTGAGCTGCCAGACTCAAACACCAGAGACTAAAACATTCAACTTTTAACTTAGATTTTGGAAAAAACGTAAAAAATAAATAATGCAAAGTAATTGAAAAAAGTCTTTATTTCTGGAGAACAATCTAAAAACAACTGAATTAAAAAAAGTGTTTGGAAGGTGAACAACCCCTTTAATAGAATTAAGCTAACAAAATTATAAAAAAATACCTCAAGCTCCTAAAGGAAAAGGAGCTGAAAGACCCGGCTGTAGCTATGTTAAAAAGCACAGTCACAACCTTTGTCAAAAAGCTCCACTGCTTCTATTTCTGCTGTTACAGCCAATGTGACCCCTGCTAAAACATTTGCACAGGCAGTAGCTACCGACAGCAACCCAAGCCAAGTTGCTGCTGGGGTAGAGGGTTAGATGTATAATGTCAGGAGCTCATGGCATAGAGGCTTACATAAAAGCTGCAGCTGAAGTGGTGGGCCCCTCTGTAATAGTGGCAGCAAGTAAAATGTATGGGAAAGCCATAATATTTGCCCATACACTAACTGCAGTGCATACGCTGGTGCAGAGAGGCATCACAGTAGGGGGTAGTTATATCCCTGTAGAAGGATTAGGCATAAAGGTAGTCTTATCTAATGTGCCCCCCTTCCTGCAAGAGCACTTATTGCTACCCCACCTGCAAGCCCTCGGTGAAATAAAGTCAACCATTTCTAAACTTCTCTTGGGTTGCAAGGAGAGCAGGTCTAGACATATCCTCTCTTTTAAAAGGCAGGTGAAATTACTTTTGCCTCGGGGTTAAGATACTATCGAGGGGTCCTTTGGTGTTCCATTTGAGGGGGTGCTGTATAAAATGTTTTACAGCACAGAAGAAGTGAGGTACTTCCTTTGCAAGAACCTGGGGCACACTCACCAGAGTTGATCCAAAAGGACATATTAAGACCACAGTCCCTGTTCCTGCCCCCAGTACTTTCAACTTCAGCAAAAGAGAAGGGGGGAAGGAATATCAATGCATCCCCCAGTGCTGCAGTTGTTCCTTCCAAAAACCAACTTAACCCTGTTATGCTCTCTACCTAAGGGTATGGGAGTGCCAGTGGTTGTAACACCTGTCGTGGTGGGAGCAGAGAATAGCATTTCCTCTTCAAATGACAAGAAAAAGAAGAGGACATTTAAATCCAACTGGCTGATACCTGAGGAATGGGTTTCAGTGGTCAATGATGGAGCACCCCCATCCAAGGGCAAAAAGGGAAGCAAAACATCTGCTCCTTGTGTGGTGATTGTCTGATCCAACTGTTGTATACAGTCAACTGGTGCCAGACTATGCATCTATAGATCCAGTTGGGGAAGATGAGATAAATGGTCTGGAGAAAATTGAACAGGGTATTATGGGTCTCCCCACAGAGTAAGGGGTTCTGCATCTGTCTCCAACAGAGGAACTTCCCCTGGAGTATAAAGGGACACCTAATGAGACCCCTGCAAAGTGGGCTGTAACTGTTCCTAGGGTTTTGAGCTTTGGGAACTATAACCAGCCTCAGTGTTTAGCCAGACAGACTCTGTGAGGTCTACAGAGCATGTTAAGATCTCTCCTCCATTCTCTTCCACTGAGCCCAATGTTATTGACATTCAGGAGGCACAGGAGGTAGTGGAAAGGGCTGAGGTTGCCTATCAAGCCTCTAAAGCTCCTGTTATTAAGGAGCCAATTCCATCTGCTACCCCTGAGTCAAACACCTCCAAAGGTGTTCCAAGTAAAATCCAAGTATTATCTGAGCCGTTGCAGGGTCTCCAGATAGCAGGTGCTTCTGATCCTTCTCCTGCAACTTCTTGTGGAGAAATTCTCAAAGCTCCAGTGGAGAGGGGAAATTATCAATCCCTTAGCCAGAAAGAGCTCATGGATGAGGGGAACATCGAAGAGGAGGTTGACACAGTTGTGCCGAATCCTTCTACCTCAATCATCCCAGCTGAGGAACTCAAGATGTTTCTTGAGAGCACACTTGGTGTTAAATTGGAGAAGAAGCTACATCTGGCTCTGGAGAAATGGCATGATTTAACTTTGGTAATCAGTTCTGTGAGACAAAGTCATCAAAGTCATAAAAGAGGCCAAAAACTATGGAACTGCAGAATATCTCCCTATTGTTAAGTTCCACAAAAAGTGTTTGTCTCACCAGACCTCTGTGAGGGCTAAAGCACTTACTAACACACATTAATGGCTCTAAGTATAAGCACTCTTAATATAAATGGCTATCAGGAGCCTTTTCGAATGTTTCAGGTACTCTCCTTTCTTCGCTAAGGAGGTGTCAGGTCTGCCGGAAGCAACCGACGGCGCTGCTTACCTTCCCGGCGATCGCGATGAAAATCCAATATGGTGGCGCCCATGCTGAACACATGGGTGCAGTGTCGCTGCATGATGACGTCATCACTGGTGCCGGGATTTTGTAATAAAAGGGCGCCCTGGATGCTGAAACCCTGCCCAATTATAGGTCTTCAATCCTGTGACTTCCTGGGTGTATCATTGTCTGTCTGATTCCTGGTTTTGATTCCTGCTGTGATCCTGACTCTGATCCTGATCTGCCTGTCTGTTTGAACTCTTGCCTGTACTTTAACTAACGGTTGTGCCTGATTCCTATTTGTAATGCATACTCGGACTTTAACCCTTGTTGGGCTTCCTCCTCAGCCCTGACTACTCCCGCTGGGAGCCGATAGGCCCCCTGACAGGAGGGTACTCTGTGAGTTTCCTTCAAGAGACCCATATCACTCAGGAGCTTGAAGCGACCTGACATCTGGAATGGAAGGGCAGAGTCTTTTTTAATCACCTCACATGGACATCATGTGGGTGGTGACCTTGTTCTCAGAATCCTTCCAGCCAGAGGTACTGAGCATTAAATCTGTCATCCCAGGCCGTCTGTTACATCTCCGGGTCCGGGAGTCTAGTGGAACATACAATCTGATAAACTTGTATGCCCCAACTACTGGACCAGAAAGAAAGCAATTGACTCAGATGAAGCCGTGATTATAGGGGCTGATTTCAATTACACCCTTGAGGCTTGGGATAGAAATGTTCCCAAGAAAAGGGATGCATCTGAGTCAGCTTTGTGGGAACTCATTGCCCATTTCTCTTTGGTTGACATCTGGAGAGAACAACACCCAGAAACAGATGCTTTCATCTATGTTAGGGTGAGGGATGGTGGTATGTCTCAGTCCCGGATTGATAGTCATATTATGTCACGAGTCCGGTCCAGTACTTTTAGCTTGGCACCTTTCTCAGACCACAATTGTGCTTCCTTGATAGTGGCAGTTGCACCATCTCTGACCAAAGCAGCCTATTGGCACTTTAACAACAGCTTATTAAAGGATGAAGGGTTTGCAAGGCAGTCCGGGAAATGTGGACAGACTGGAAGAGTTATCAGGATGAATTTGCCACACTGAGTCAATGGTGGGATGTAGGCAAGGTTCACCTAAAGCTCTTGTGTCAAGAGTATACAAAATGTTTGAGCAAACAGCAAAATGCAGAACTTAAGGCTCTGAATAAGGAGGTGCTTGATCTTGAGCAAAGGCTGTCAGGCTTTGAAGACCAAGCCATGCAGTGCGAATATGTAGAAAAGAAAGAGACTCTGCGTAACATGGAACAGCGACAGGCTTGTGGTGCTTATGTGCGAAACCGCATGCAGTTACTTCTGCATACAATTCTTCTATGCTCTGGAGAAGAAGAAGGAGAACCGAAAACAAATCACATGCCTTCTTGCGGAGGATGGCACCCCCTTAAAGATCCGAAGGCTATCCGGGACAGAGCCCGGTCTTTCTATCAGAACCTTTTTTCTCCGGATCCCATCTCTCCAGATGCCTGCAGGGAGCTATGGAATGGGCTTCCAGTGTTCAGTGAGGGGAGAAGAGAGAGGTTGGAAAAACCAATCACTCTGAATGAACTCTCTCAAGCACTCCACTTAATGCCCCATAATAAATCTCCAGGGCTGGATGGATTGTATGTAGAGTTCTTCTAGTTCCTCTGGGATACTCTGGGACAAGATTTCCATAGGGTTCTAAATGAGGCCCTCAAGACTGGTGAGATGCCACTTTCTTGTGGTCGAGCTGTGTTATCACTGCTACCTAAGAAGGGGGACCGGTCTCATTGCTCAGCACAGACGATATAATTGTAGCCAAACTATATCACTCAGGCTCAAGGCTGTGCTGGCAGAGGTGGTTCATCCTGACCAGTCCTATACAGTCCCCGGCCAGACAATTTTTGACAATGTCTTTCTGGTTCGGGATTTAGTATATTTTGCCTGGAAGGCTGGTCTATCTCTTGCTTTTCTCTCCCTGGATCAAGAGAAGGCATTTGACAGAGTAGATTACCAATATCTTTTAGGCACTCTGCAAGCCTATAGCTTTGGCCCACAGTTTGTGAGTTATCTGAAAACACTGTACGCCTCTGCAGAGTGTCTAGTTAAAATCAACAGGTCTCTGACTGCACCTCTGGCCTTCAAATGAGGAGTTTTAACAAGGATGTCCTTTGTTGGGACAGCTGTATGCACTGGCCTTTGAGCCTTTCCTATGTCTACTAAGGAAGAGGCTTACAGAACTGGTGCTCAGGGAACCTGACATGAGGGTAGTTCTTTCAGCATATGCTGATGATGTCATCCTTGTGGCCCAGGACCTAGTTGATCTTGAGCGGGCACAAAAATGCCAAGAGGTTTATGCTGCTGCCTCATCAGCTCGGAACAACTGGACCAAGAGCTCAGGCCTTCTGGAAGGTCCTCTACATGTAGATTCTTTGCCTTCTGCTTTTTGCGACATCTCGTGGGAGACTAAAGTCATCAAATATTTCGGTGTTTATCTGTCAACTGAAGAGCATCCTGTTACACAGAATTTTATTGATCTTGAGGAGCATGTTCTTACCCGCCTGGGAAAGCAGAAGAGTCTTGCTAAAATGCTTTCTATGAGGGGGAGGGCTTTGGTGATTAACCAGCTGGTGGCCTTTTAACTCTGGTATAGGCTGACATGTCTTAACCCAACCCAAGAATTCATTGCTTAAATCCAGATAAGATTGCTAGACTTTCTCTGGATGGGAAAGCACTGGGTCTCTGCAGGTGTTTCAAGCCTACCCTTGAGAGAGGGAGGACTCAGAGTTGTATGCATATGCTCTCAAGTACATACTTTCTGTCTCCAGCAGATACAGAGATACTTGTATGCAGATCCTTCTCCACAGTGGTGTACCCTAGCATCCAGCTTTTATCACCAGGTACGCAACATGGGGTATGACCGGTAATTGTTTGTCATCGAACCTGAAGGATTCTTAAGAAGCCTCTCACCATTGCCAGCTTATTACCAAGATACTCTAAAGACCTGGAGCATGGTAACTGTGCTAAGGCAAGGAGGCATTCAGGGGGAGGACATAACTAACTGAGCCCCTACTTTACAATCCATCTTTAAAGACTAGGATGTTGGGAGTCCACCAGCATTCGCCACCGCCTTTGCAGGGCTAAGCTAACCAGATTTGGGGATATCCAGGATTTTGAGAGGTCAGATTGGGTGGAAGCTCAGGCATCTCTCAAAAACGATAAGGACCGCTTCAACTCACCACCACTTCCTCTGTAGTGCCGGGTGCTCAGTCCGCAGTGTCCCCACTGCCAACAGTAATATACGAACAGGAGGATGGCACTCCGGTAAAAAACAGGTTTTATTGTAGAGTACTGCAAGGGTACATAGCCCTTACGCGTTTCGGGAACACCTTCCCTTAATCATAGGCATCAAAGCTCAGGCAGTTATGCGATGCATGGGGTACCTCACCACTAGGGTTCCACACCTTCTGCTCCAGGAGATCAAGAATAACCTCTCTCCTGACTCTCACACATTTATTGATGGATTTTTACGTAGTGGAGAACCACATCCACCTTGGAACTCTCCACCTCCAGCCATAATAATAGCACCCAAGACCTGCCAATCCCCTGACACACCTCCTTCCCCCAACTTAAGCCAGTTGGAGAATTTTAACTTGACGTGCTTTTATTACATGACAAGAAAGCTATTGTACTCCCTCATGCTCCACACTGTACACTTTCTTGCTCTTGTCTCCCGCTATGACACCATCTGGAGGCGGGTATTTAATGAGGGCGAGAAACCCCAATGGCAAGCCATTTATTCCATTTATTCTACAACTGTCTTTCTACTCCAAACTTACATACTGCAAAGCTACGCTAAAGGCAGCGGTTTTTATGATATTTCTGAAAATCGCCTAAAAATATTGCAGTTGGTCGCATTTATCTCACCCAATTTCTTACATTCAATTAGACCCACTGGAGACTTGAGTTGGAGAGTGCTCCATGGTGCTTTGAGCACAGAAGAGTACTTGGTCCATTTTACAGACTCCTCAGCTGCTTGCCCATTCTGTGGCAAAGGGGAGTCCGTGTTTCATGCTTATTTTTCATGTGCCAGACTGCAACCTCTTTTGGCTCTTTTGAGGAAACTTCACCTACAGTTCTGGTTACATTTTTCCCCTCACATTTTTATTTTTTGATGCCCAATATCCCGGGACAATCGAGAGAAAGACCTTCTTCAACTTGCTCCTAGCTTTAGCCAAACTAGCCATTCATAAGCCTAGAAGGCAATGTTTGGAAGGTCGGAATCCTCTACCAGTAGAGGCTTTGTTCCAGGTGCTGGTGCATTCCCGCATCTGAGCAGAGTACACCCAGGCAGTGTTTACTGGGCGGTTAAGTGAATTTGCTGACCAGTGGGCAATAGATGGGTTGCTTTGCTCAGTATCCCCAGATTTAGTTTCTGTTAAGACAACTCTCACACTTCATATTTAAGTGTACTTTAATTTAAGTGACAGATCTATTATATTCATCATAATCATCTCCTTTGAGGTGTAATTAATTTTGGTGAGCAATCACTCACCTGTAATTTGAATAATATTCCAAATACTGCAAAATCAGCACATTTACAGCAGTTTTCAAGGGGCAAAAGTACAAAAATGTATGTTCACCCCAGAAAACCATATATTTATGGAAAATACACACTCTGACAAATCTAAAATGGGTATGCATGTCTTTCTACTCAAAAGTACCAAGCTGCAAAGCTTTCCTACATTTGGCAATTTTTATGAGATTTCCAAAAATCATCTCAATACTCCAAATCTGAATCATTGTATCTCCCACATGTCATTATATACCAGGATAAAACACCCTAAATATGAAATCCCAGGGTCCGCTGAACAGTTTGATGCCCAATATGCATAGTTACACCTAAGTATGTGGCATATAGGGGCCCCAGAAAGAAGACACCCCATACGAGTTCTGTAATTCCAGATACTGCAAAATATTCAGCATTCATACTGAACATATTCAGCATTTTGCAACAGGCAAAGGTGCAAAAAATTACCGCAGAAAACTATTTATTTTTGGAAAGTACACAATCTGCCGAATAAAAATTTGCTAAATCTGTATCTCTACTCCAAACTTACATACTGCAAAGCAAAGCCAAAGGAAGCGTTTTTTATGATATTTCTGAAAATCGCCTAAAAATTTTGTAGTTGGTCGCACTTATCTCACATTTCTTACATACAAATGGAAAACACCCTAAATATTGAAGTCAATAGTCTACTGAACAGTTTGATGCCCAATATGCATAGATATACCAAAGCAGGTGGGCACGTGCGGACCCCAAATGAAAATAGTGCATAAGAATTTTGTCGGCTGTCAATTCGCCTTCTGTGAACATAGCGCCCTGACTGCATATAATGTGCTGTAAGACCCCCTAACAGTTCAAAAAATCATATATTTTTGGAAAGTAGACATTCTGCTGAATAAAAATTTGCTACAACTGTCTTTCTACTCCAAACTTACATACTGCAAAGCTACGCTAAAGGCAGCGGTTTTTATGATATTTCTGAAAATCGCCTAAAAATATTGCAGTTGGTCGCATTTATCTCACCCAATTTCTTACATTCAATTAGAAAACACTATAAATATTGACGCCAAGGGTCTACTGAACAGTTTGATGCCCAATATGCATAGATATACCAAAGCAGGTGGGCATGTGTAAACCCCAAATGAAAATAGTGCATAAGAATTTTCTTGGCTGTCAATTCACCTGACTGCAAATGTGCCGTAAGACCCCCTAACAGTACAAAGACCCCCCAAAACCATATATTTTTAGTACACATTCTGATGAACACAGAATTGCTAAAAATGTGTTTCTGCCCCAAATGATCAAAGTGTAAACAATGCTAAGAAATGACATAAGGAAAAACAGTACAAGCATAAAACTGCAATAAAAATAGCTCCTACGTTCTTGGCACTTATAGCCTTTTTTAAAAGAACGTAGGAGCTACGTTATTGGCAGGGAAAGGGTTAAACCTTAAGCCTTAGTCCGACAAGTGGTCAGGGCAGGCTGCAGGCAAATGTAAACCAGGAACAAGCCAAATCTCAGCATGGCAATCACTAAATAGTAAACTATTAGAAGGCATATCAACAATTGGAGCTACAGCAGGCAATTTAAATGGCTTTTAGCCGTTTATTGTAACTGTTGCTTCTTTTCTCTGATTTCCTAACATATGCTTGAACTGGTAATAGAAAGTGGGGGCCTTGAAATGTAATTAGTGTACACCAGCACCAGAGCACTCTTCATATTACCTGATGGTTCCCATCTAACAAGTGCATTATAGTTGCCCCTAACTAATCACCAAGTGACTGTGACCATCACTTCACCCACAAAACACTAAATGGCCATTCAAACAATTAGCAAGTCCACAGTTGCTCCCCTACTGTACTTCTCATACCTCTAGTTGTAGCCAGGGCTCAAATCCTCTCTTTCTCTGTATATGTTTGTACCTAAATTTCTTTCCATTGCAGGTATCCATACAAAAAGTAAAAGATTAAGACTTGAACCATGGAAGATTGGTCTAATATCAGCAGCTGTGTTTTTTGCTGTTGAAGCTGTGGTCCTGATTGTCTACTGCTTTGTATGTAGAAAAAGAAGGTATGCCTTTAATTTTATTTAACTTAAAGGAGAACTAAAGCTTTACTAAAGACATAGACTAGAAATGTTGTACATAATATGTTCTCTACCAGCCTAAGGCAACCAAAGCCATTTATGAGTAAAGATCTGTTCCTCCAATGATGCTCCACTAGCTCTCCATCTTCTTTTCTGCTCATTCACTGTGTATGCTCTGTGCTGCTGTCACTTACTGAGCTTAGGGACCAACTCAAAATATACAGTAAACATAGATTATAAATGTCACAATATAAGGCTTATTAGTAATTAATAGAGATAATTACTACATGGCAGCACAGAAACCAGTGCACATAACATCTGAAATTAACCCAGCAATTTGACGCTCTAGACCAGGACCTTTGTGGCCTGCCCACAAATCGGGATTTTGTCAGATGGCCCTTTAAAACTTGTGTATAATAAGAAATAATGTTTGAGAATATTAGAAGTCTTGGAGTTCCATGACCTCTTAGCCAACAGCCATGTGCTACTTCATGATTAGTGACAGATTTGTATTTTACAATAATCTATTATTTTACATAATCTATTTATTTATACTGTAGGTATGGGATCTATGATTCTAACCCCCATTATAGAGAAAGCTCTGAAATATGCTACTTTCCATAGAGTTTTATTTCAGCAAAAAATTCTTTATTTGTCAAAAATAAATAAGAATGATTGTACTTGACATTAACTAAGCTGCATCAATTTGTACTTTGCCAAAGCAATCCTGTTGCAATGTTGATGTTTAATGTTTAACATGTTTAACAATGTTTTAGCAGCCTCATAATGTGATTATATTACAGAAATGTAATGATGGCCCTTATCCAAAACCCCCAAATACCACCATATTAGAAAAGAATATTACCCCAGAAACCATACCTATATCTATTTCTTAATCACAATATACAAAGAATCTCATTTTACCAGACTAACCAAACTATACATAAAATACAGTACAGGTATAATGGTCAAATAAAAAGATCTATTTTCATATTTTTATACTTTTAGGAGAGCCATTTTATCGAAAAGCTGTGATCAAGATAGTGAAGCTTGTGATACAATCAATGTGGAATCCAATGACAATACAATGACAGGTGTTGATGAAACAATTAATGGGTGAGCATGCTATGAATATTTTATACATTAAGCCCATAATAAGGCAATAATCATGGTAAACTATATAGCTTCGTTTTTTAAACTGAGGACTTATCAACTAAGATACGTGTGTCTGGGTACTCACAAAACATCATTGCAAAAACAAGCCCATGAAAATAAAATAAATTCCATACGTAAAAAAAATGTATGGAAAACCCCAAATAAGAATGATATCTTCTACAACATAGCAAAATTGCTTTTCTTTTCTAAACTGGGTCTTTTTAAAAACAGTTATAGGAAGATTTGAATGCAAACAGTATGAAGTATAAGTGTTAAAATGATTCACTGATAATGCTGAACTATCTGTTGCTCAGGTTACTTGCTCAACGTAATGGGGACAGCTCAGAATCTACTGACTATCAGGAAGAGCAACAGAGAAGAACAGTGCAAGATGGACATGTGGACTATACATCTGTGTGATTGAGAAAATGAACACTGCATCATTTTTGCATTTGTGTCAGGTTTAAAAGTTCTACAAGGACACGAGTATTTAGTTACTAATGCAGGACATTATTATTACTCATAATTGTTATTTATTGCTTGGACTACCACATAAAAGGAACCGGTTTATAACACAGAATTTTTCTAAGACATAAAATGCTAACTGAACCATGTGATGTGGATCTTAAATGTATATTTGTCTTGTTATGAAGGATCTTCACAGATGAGGATGCTCTGTTAAGTAATGTAATCTGGTGCAATTGTAAAATTCCTCCAACATACAGATGAGTTAAATACACAGAATAACATTCATGTGAGACATACAGCTTTTTTTTATATATTTTTTGCAAAGGAAATTGTCATAGGCTGATATAACAATGAAGTAGATCATGCTTAATATTACCATCTGACTTAAAGGCTGTTTTTTTTTTTTAGTACATTTATAATTACCCTGTGGCTGCTGTATCACGTTTCTCAAGCGTTTTACTGACTTGTACAGGCACTTTGTAGTCATATTTTATAAAGACCCTGCAAACCAGATCTATGCAATCAGTCTAGTGTTGTAGATGTCCTAATGCTCCTTGGTTGACTCTGATAAGTTAAGGGGGCACTATACACATTAATGTTTTATTTTCTGAGTAGTGGTTAGTACATTTAAATATCCAGGTTAGCATAGTTTTTTGCTAATATTTTCTTTTTCTTTTGCAGGTTACAAGAAATTCCCTATTGTATTTATATACAGTATGTGAAAAACCAATTATGATGGTTTTAATATAGCGACATCTGCTGTTAGCCAGTGATTAATTAACCCTCGATATTCGACCGTCAAAGTAAAATCCTTCG
Source organism: Xenopus laevis (assembly GCF_017654675.1). Taxonomy (NCBI): domain Eukaryota; kingdom Metazoa; phylum Chordata; class Amphibia; order Anura; family Pipidae; genus Xenopus; species Xenopus laevis. Next base: position 114,277,357 of record NC_054372.1, on the reverse strand, counting down.
ACTTCGAATATCAAAGTCGAAGGATTTTGCGCTATTCCTATGATTGAACGATTGAAGGAATAATCGTTAGATCGAACGAAGAAATCCTTTGATTCGAAGGATATTCCTTCAATCAGGAAATTGTTAGGAAGCCTATGGGGACCTTCCCCATAGGCTAACATTGGCCTCGGTAGGTTTTAGGTGGCGAACTAGGGGGTCGAAGAAATTTTTAAAGAGACAGTACTTCGACTATCGAATGGTCGAATAGTCGAACGATTTTTAGTTCGAATCGTTCGATTTGAAGTCGAAGGTCGAAGTAGCCATATTCGACCATTCGAAATTCGAACTATTTTTCCTCTATTCCTTCACTCGAACTAAGTAAATGGGCCCCCAAGTGTATCAAGTGAAATTAACCTTCTCTTTAACTACATCATATATATTCATATTTAATCTTTGTAAAATGTACAAATACGATTTGCTACTGATTCCGGTTTAGTAATTTCATGATTCTAAGTATGGTTATTTTACCTGCTGGAAAGAACCAAATCAATCCAGTTTCATTCTCTTTATGGGAAATGTACATTGTCTGCAAAATAGCTGAAAGAAATGAAAGAAATAAGACTTAAAAAAAATATTTTTTTCAAGGGGTACACTCTGAAACCACATTAATTCTAATCAAATTTACACATTAGTAAATAATGTATTTACTATGATGCAGATGAAATATATGTTTTTGTGGTCCCACTATTTTGTGAGAAGGTTTTAAAATTTCTGCATAATTTGCTAATGAAAAAGTAGCTTCAAATCAAACTATGTATGTACAGTATGACATATACTGTACTATACTGTTTTCCTGGTATACATGGTTCATATGTTGTTACTTAGAAATTGCCATGTTTAGAATGTTTCTAGTATTATTTATAGAATCCTTTATTTTATTAATAAGCAGTCAGCTTTTCTGCAGCCATGCATGGAGGGAAAAAAACAAAAACTGTATGGGTAATCAAAGGGGTCCTATCTGTGGAGTTCAAATTTTTAAACTACAGTGCCTAGTTTATCCTTTGACTATATACAATGCCTAGGGGTCATTAGGTTTCACACCTCTACAAATTGATGCAAGGCACTATTGTATACATATGTAATGTCTTGTATATTATATTAATTAAAGAGAAAGGAAAGCACACCTTTAGAAATCAAATGCCTGGGTGCTGGTTAATATAGCTAGAAATGCCATATTTTATATACTGATCTGATTAAACCACCTAAAGGTTCAGCAACTATATAGTAGTAATGAACCAGGCCTTCAAATTCACAGGAGTTTCCCATCTTGAATTTTGGTTCTTGCACACATTATTGATAAACTAAGTTTAGGGGTTATCATAAATCATCAAGCAGAAAATGAGGTTTGCCTGTCATAAAAGCTGTTTCTACCGAACTCATCCTTACATTCTTATAAATTGTGCTGGTTTCTGAGCTGCCTTGTAACAATAATCTGAATAATTTTTTTTTTTTTTTGTAACTTAAATTTTATTTAGTTTAGCATTTAAGTTTCCAAGCATAATAAAATCACAAGATACAGACATAACAGGAAGAAAAGTCATGTATGACGTTGTCACATAGTTCTCAGCTGGTAAAAAAGAAGGGGGGTGGGAGTTTACATGGATGCCAGAATAAACTTACAGAGTTACAGAAATGGTTAGAAAACATTGATCGACCAGAAGGCTTTATGCAGGAGTCAATGAAGCAACAGACATTCATTATTCCCCCCCTTCCTGCACACGTGTTTGAGACACATAATAGACCCATTTCGACCAAACGTTGTCATGTTTAGGTAAGGATCCGTGATGCTTGGCTGTCATTTCTTCCATTAATTTCATATCACGGATACGTGAAATTGTCTCGCCTATGGTTGGGGCACGAGAAGATTTCCAATTGGAAGTAATAGATAGTCTGGCCGCAGTGTATATGAAATTCAGAAGTTTCTGTTCTGGGGGGCAGATGCCTACATGTGGTAGGCCTAGTATTGCATTAGAGGCATGTATTGGAATTTCATAGAAAAAGAGTTTCGTTACCAGATCCCTAACAGCTTTCCAAAATTCAGATAGTCTTGGACAGGACCACATTATATGGGAGAGAGAGCCCTCCTGTCCACAAGCCCTCCAGCACAGTGCTGAGGTGGTTGGATACATTTTGCTTAATTTCACCGGGGTATAGTACCAATGGAAGATAGCCTTGTAAACGCTCTCTTTCTGTCTCACACAAGTAACACTTCTCCTGGCATTTTCCCATATTTCCTGCCATTTCTCTCCCATTGTAGCATATACCTATGTTTAGGAAACGGTTCCTCTAATTCGGTGTTTAGTATAGAATAAATAGTTGAGATCAGTGCTTTCTGTGGCAGACCCCGAAGACATGTCCTTTCAAAAAACGTCAGTGAGCTAGACGGAGGGCGTCCCTTGAACACCCCCTTAATGAAATGTAGAATTTGCAAGAAGTCATAGCACCAGTTCTGGGGAATTTGATACTTCTCTTGAAGTTCTGCGAATGAGTGGACTCTGTTCTCCAATGGTTTGAGAAAATCATGTATTCTAAAGAGGCCTTTGGAACCCCAACGGTTCTGGAAGGCGGGAGACATTCCCGGAATAAAGTGAGGGTTGGCCAGAACGGATTGCATTGGGGACGGAAAGATGGTCAAGGGTGATTTCTTGGAGCAGTGTTCCCAAATTCTAATAGTAAATTTAGTTGCCTGCAGAACATTGAGTGGTAGCTTCACCGGTTTAGGGGTCTGCCACAGAAGAGCATTTGGGTGTATAGGAGCCAGAGAAAGCGATTCAATGAGTGCCCATCTAGAGGTAGGGTGGTAGGTGGTCCAGCCTAGCACCTGCCGAAGTTGTGCCGCTTCATAATATCTGCGGATATTGGGTACTGCCAATCCCCCCTGAGATCTATTCATGGTCATTACCTTTTTGGAGACTCTGTGTCTCGACTTCGCCCAAATGAACTTAAAAAACATGTTTTGAATATTCTGTAGGACAATATTAAGTACCGTCACAGGGAGGGTCTCAAAAAGGTATAGCAGTTTAGGAAGAATGGACATCTTTACAGCTGTTATCCTACCCAGCCAAGATATCGTATAAGCGCCCCATTTTTCCAGGAGCGAAGAGATGGATTGCAGAAGTGGGGTGTAATTGTATTTAAAAAGTTGAGAATAGGATGTCGTCAAATGTACCCCAAGATAACGAAGCGAATGTTCCCTCCATTTGTAGTTAAAGTTAGCTTTCAACAGTTCCCTTGTGTGGTAGGGGGTATTCAAAGCTAGGGCCTCTGATTTCTGGAGATTCAGTTTATAACCCGAATAGTTGCAGTATAGAGTAAGCAGTTTGTGTAAATTTGGAAGGGAGATTATGGGGTTGGTAATGGTTAGAATGACATCATCTGCGAACAGGGCTACCCGAAACTCACTATCCCCCAGCCTCGGACCTGTGATGTCATTATGTTCCCGTATAGCCGTAGCCAGCGGCTCAATGCTAAGGGCATATAGAAGGGGAGAGTGGGCAACCCTGTCTGGTGCCATTTGAGATAGAGATAGATTGGCTGGAAGCCCCAGGTAATTTAAGGGTTGCTGTAGGTGTAGAGTATAGGGCTTTTATTGCTGTCAGAAATGGGCCATCGAACCCCATGGTTTGTAACAGATCGAACAGAAAGCCCCAATCCAAGCGGTCAAACGCTTTTTCGGCGTCCAAACTGAGGATGACCGCTGGGGTATGGGTTCTATTAATAAGATCAATCACATCAATAGCTCTGCGGGTGTTGTCGCCTGCTTGTCTGCCCTGAATAAACCCAACCTGATCAGGGTGGACAAGTCTAGGCATTAAGGGGGCAAGTCTATTGGCTAAAATTTTTGTAAATAATTTAAGGTCCGAATTTAGTAGGGCGATGGGGCGGTAGCTTCCACACTGGTTGGGGTCTTTCCCCTCTTTAAGCAGCAAGGTAATATACGAGGTCAGCATTGTCGGTGGAATGGGAGAACCATTGAGAAAAGAGTTGGGTCAGATAGGGAAGAAGAACGCTATGAAACGCCTTATAATATGCATACGTAAAGCCATCTGGGCCTGGGGCCTTCATTGTGGGAAAGGCTTTTATTGTTGCTGCAATTTCCTCTGCAGATATGGGAGCGTTAAAAGTCTCTAAATCAGATTGGGTGAGCCGAATTTTAACGTTGTCTCTTAGAAATGCTTCTCTTAACTGGTCTGTGGGCTTCCCTGACAATAAAGGACGGGCACCTATGTTGTATAATTTGGAGTAATAAATACTGAACGTCTCAGCTATGGCCTCAGGAGAATATACTAACTGGTTATCCCCGTATCTATCGACGAGATAGCCGTCTGGGCCAGTTGTTCCCTTAATTTCTTGGCCAATAAAGTATGGGCCTCATCTCCACTCTCGTAGTATCTCTGTTTGAGCCATCGGAGGGCCTTTTCCGTGTCAGCTAAAACTGGGGTTTTAAGGTCCCTACGCGTCTGGGAAATTTTTAGTCTGATCAGTCTGGTTGGAGTATGGCCATATGACTTCTCCCAGTGCACCAGCTGACGCTCCAGCTTCGATATGCGGAGTGTTCTCTGTTTTTTAAGCTAAGAGGAGATGGAAATAAAGTGGCCTCTGAGGACTGCTTTATGAGCCTCCCACAGACAGGCTATATCATCTACCGAGCCTCGGTAAGTATTAAAGTATTCCGTTATAGTTTCTAAGGCTTTCCTTTTAAACTCTGGGTTGTTCAGGAGAGTTTCATTTAATCGCCAATGGGAAGACCTCTTAGGCGGGTGTGTTACATCTAATTCTAGCATCACTGCAGAGTGATCAGTCCAAGATGTGGGTATAATAGTGGAAGTGGCCGGGACTAAGAGAAGGTCTCTAGACACAAGAAAGTAATCTATTCTAGTGGAGAGATTATGTCTAGCTGAAAAAAACGTATATTCTCTCTCAGTGGGGTGGTGTACCCTCCAAATGTCCCTAAGGTCAAGTTTACGGAGCAATTGGCGGAGTCCTTTGGCGTGTTCAGCTGTGTCCCTGGCATTGGGTGGAGAGGAACGATCTCTCAACTCTGAAAACACTAAGTTAAAGTCTCCGCCAATTACCGTGGGAACCGAATAGCCCCCCCTGGCTTTGCTCAACCTGGAGCGTAGAAATTTCAATTGCCGTCTATTCGGTGCATAAACATTCATGACGGTCAAAGGCTTGCCCCCCAGTGGTCCCCTGAGAATCAGATATCTGCCGGCTGGGTCAATATCAGTATGAGAAACCTGGAACGGACAATCCCTATGTATCAGAGTTAGCAATCCTGCCTTCTTGGTGTCTGCCGAGGCCTGGTATACCCTTGGGTAGAGATTAGACTTCAAGATGGGGCTAGGACTATCAGCATGCTTAATATGCGTTTCCTGTAGCAAGGCTATATCAGGCTTGAGCTGATGAATCTCTCGAATGGTTAAATACCTTTTGACCACACTATTTAAACCATTGACATTAATCGTTAGAAGCTTAACCATTATTAACGTGTAAGATAGGGATGCTCACAATAATAACTGACATTGTAACTCGTGCTATAAACCAAGCATAGCATTGAGAAGCATAAAACCACTTGAAGAAAAACCAGCAAAACATAGGTAGTTTAACAACAAAGTAAACCCACATTTAGCAAATGATATGCGTAATAGAGAACCGGGGAAAAAAAGAAAAAATAAAAGTAAAAAAGATATAAAGTCAACAATCAGGAGAGAAAAATAAAAATTAAAAAAATTTCAAAAATAACGAACCCAAATGTTACGCAGAAAATCTGCAAGTATATATCAATGGGGTCAAGGTAGACCGTTTACAGCCTTACTGGGTAGCGTCCCGGTGGTGGTGGAAGTACACAAATATGAAGAATAGAGATAGTACTCACGGACCCTCCATGTCAACGGGAGCAACCACATCCTTAGGCATGGGATAAGGCACAAAGAGTTTGGGAAAAGTTGCCGAATGGATGGACGGCAGGCTTACACAGATGCTGGTGAAGATGGAGCATTTTTGGATGGTGATCCTCCCACCTTCGTCCACACTGGATGGAGCTTGTCCTGGAGTCCAGAATCTTCGACCGGAGCCTCCTGCTGGTGGTCTTTGGAGGGGATACCCAAATCTTTAAGAAATCGTGCGCCATCTGAGGGATCCTGGAGTATGTATTGTCGGTTCCCTTTCGTGGCCATCAATTTAAAGGGGAACCCCCAGCGGTATATTATCTTGTGTGCACGGAGGGCCTGGGTAACAGGGCGCAACTCTCTTCTTTTTCGCAGAGTGATCGGAGAGATATCATTAAAGATTTGGAGCTTTTGACCCTGGTGTTCAATGTGGGGGGTATTACGAGTCTTACCAGTAATAGCGTCCTTGCTTTCAAAATAATGGAGGCATACCACCACATCTCTGGGCCTAGTTGCTCCTGGTAGCCTAGGTGTTAGAACCCTATGGGCTCTATCAAACCGCCAGGCTTCCGCTGGGAGGTCAGGGCAAATGCTGGAAAAGAAGGAGCATAGGAAAGCTCTGATGTCTTGAGGGCCTACCTCCTCAGATATGCCTCTAATGCGTAGGTTTTGGCGCCTTGACCTGTTTTCCACGTCCTCGGCGTGTGCTTTGAGGAATGCTACTTCTTCTTGCAAAGTAACATTGCTGTCCTCCAGAGCATTGTAACGCATGATTAAATCATCTAAGGCCGTCTCCAGCTTGTCCGTCCGGTCCCCTAGGCAATTAACATCAGTGCGTATGTCATGGAGGGCAGAGCGTATCATGCTTGCAACAGACTCAGCGATTTTATCATATAGCTGGGTTAGCTGTTGTGTGAGCACTGGTACTGTCACTAAGTCTGTCGAGGGTGGAACTTGCCTCAATACCCTTGCGTTGCCAGACAGATCTCCCTCCGAACCTGGATGTGCCGGTGATGAGGCCTGCGAAGGCGGGCGGGGGTCCGCATCCGAATCATCTGCGCCATCTTGAAGCGCGCGCTGCGAGGCCGAGGGAGCTGCTGGGGCATATGTGGCAGTCATCAGTAAATTAATATTTAATTGTCACTGGTGCACTGCGTTCTGAATCTGGGACCAGGTCTGTACATACAAAGAGAATACTGTAAAACATTCATAATTTTCCTTCTGGTACCCTCAACATTCTTTATTGCTGATAGTACCCCTTTGAATGTAGCCATCTTAACTAAACTTGAAATAGGGTCTGTCAAATGCCACATGGGTTTAAATTGGATAGCCACAAGAGAGAGAGTTCATTAACCTCTAAATGGGTTGCTCACCTTCCAAACCTTTTTTTTTTCAGTTGAGTTATTTTCAGATTGTTCACCATAAACAAAGACTTTCTTTCAATTGATTTCCATCTTTTATTTTTTATCGTTTTCCTCGAATTCAAGTTAGAGCATTCTGAACTGATACAATTTGCTACATTTAGTTGATACAATCAGTTGATACATTTCTCAGCAGTATCTGTGAAATATTAGCAACTATTGTATCAATTCTAACAGCTGCCTTTAATGAAACTCAGGGATTCTGCTCAGCAGGGACAAAGATAAGAAATGTATCAACTAAATTGTATCAATTTAGAGCAGTTAAAGGGTCGGAGACCCTTCACCTAGAGCTGCTTTAGAAGGAAAATGAATCTTTACACTTCAATATTATAAAAAATGGTCACAAATAGAAAATAGAAAGTTACTGGTAAAAGTCTTTATTTCTGATGAACCATCTGAATCCAACTTAACTGAAAAAAGTGTTTGAAGGTGAACAACCCCTTTAAGTGTATGTACCCTAATACAATGTTTTTTAATGTCAGTTTGCCATTTTCTGTGTTCTGTATTGATGTTTGCTGCCATTCACAGCTATGTTGCTGTGCAGTAGAATATATAAAAACCACAAGTTAAGGGGGTTGCATCACCTAAGTTTAAAAGGATTTGTATTATTATCACCTTAAAGTATGTTCTTGGAAACATATTTCATATTCATTTTCATATTTATTCTTGTGAGCTAGTAAGACCGGTTATGTATGTCTCACCGGAAATGAGGAAATTAATTAGAACATTCAACAGTTACAGAAGCAAAGTGACTTAATGATAGACGGCAGAGTAATATAGTAGGTCTGCATTTTGGGTGAAGACAGAGCTCATTCAGAAAAAAAGTTTAATATATGTATGTCTTTATTTAAGTTGCCATTAGGAAATGCCTAAGATTCCAGAAATCATGTTGCTTTATGAATAAGAGAAAAGTAAAAAGAACATATTGTAATTATCTTTTTTTTTTTTTGCTCAAGAGTGTTTTTTATTGAAGGTAAACACACATGACATGAACGTATATGGTATAGTATTACACATTTACATCAAGTGCTGAGAAGTTAGTGCAGATAGACAGCAGATATAGATTTGTTTCAAACTCAGATTGGCTTCCCCTGGTCAGCCCCCCCCCTTAATATTTAATATTTATCCGCCTCACTGGGGGGGGGGTATATCCTCACCCATGTGGAGTTCTGTCCAGCAATGCCAAGTTTGGGCATATTTGTCCAGATGCCCTTTTTTGTCCATTATTGCTTTTTTTAGTGATGCTAAATCCTTCATAGCTCTGTAACACTCCTGGAAAGTAGAAGGGGCAATGTGCTTCCAGTGCAAGGTAAGCACCCTCCTTGCTTGAAATAGAGCCTTGGTGATGAAGACTTTCGTATGGTAGTCCAGGTTAATATTCAAGTCTAGTGTTAGGAGACATGACCTGGCATTGCAATCACTCCACTCCGGGACAGCTTTGGATATCCATTCACAAATACCTTTCCAGTACAATTGGAGTTTTTTACAGCTCCACAGTGTGTGTTCTAGGGTGGTTACCTCTGCATTACATCTGGGGCATAGTGGGAACTGGAGAACCTTCATCCCAAATAATCTCTGAACCATGTAATATGCTGTATTATATATAGCTGAAGCAGGCTATGTTTCAAGAACATGGAAACTACTAGTGGTGTAGCCTGCACCCACTCCCACTGGTCATCTGTGATGTCCCCTACATCTATTTCCCAGGCGTCCCTGGCCAGAATGTTAATGTCCCTGTACAGTGGCTTATGCATACACAATTATACAAAGTAGACATCTTGCCTTTTTGGGTAGGCTTTAATAGAGTGACCATTATCGGTGAGTCTGAAGTTAAAATCCTCACCCTTAGAGACTGAGTTGAAAGTGCCGTGCTCAGCCTGCGGTGCATCAGCCACTGCAATTCCGGGAGTTGCCTTGTACTGTGGAGCACTTGAAGGGGTATTACTCGGCCAACCACCCAGACATCCTCTAGTGTGGTATGGTTCAGCAAGTTCTATATTCTAGGAGGGTTTAGCGAGTATATAACAACATTTTGATCAAGTGGATCTTGCCTGTGGGGCCCACTGGTAGAAGACTCCATGCTTTACATTTATCTTGCACCCACTGCAGCAGGGGGTCCACATTGAGCACCTTGCACTGTGATAGGGGGAGCACATTTTTTTTTTTTTTGTAACTTATAGTTTTATTGAGATGCAACTTAAATGTACATACATTAGATCAGCATTACAATTTTCTTTTCAGCAAAAAGATCCAGTTTGTAGAAAAAAAAGAAAGAGTGTAGATTTGGCTGTGCTGATTACTAGACCTGACAATGCACCAAACCTGTGGGTCCACCAAGGCCTCTAAGGATGGGCCCTGTCCCCCAGATATACTAGGGTATCATCTGCATATAGCTGTATTCTGTTGCAGACCCCTACATTCCCAAAGCCCTGAATCCATGGGTGTTGCCTTACTGCTTGGGCAAATGGCACAATGGCGAGGGCAAACAACAGGGGGAACAGAGGGCAGCCCTGTTTTGTGGCCCTCGCCAAGGAAAAGCCTGAAGTGCAGAGAGAGTTAATGTGCAGGTACAGCAGTGGTACCATAGCTATAAATTTTGGGCCTAGCCCAAAGGCTGCCAGTACATGCCACAAATAGGACCACTCAACAGTATTGAAAGCTTTGGCAATGTCCAAAGCTGCTATAGCTTTGTTCCCTGGGTTATTCTCTGCTATAGCTAAGTTGAGGTATAGACGTCTGGTGTTCAAGGCAGGGGTTTTTGTCGGGATGAACCCCACCTGGTCGGGGTTTACTATTTGGGAAATGACTTTGCCTAGCCTCCAGGCAAGGATTTTGGCATATACCTTTGCATCTGCGGTCAGGAGCAAGATGGGCCTATATGACTCATAGAGCTGAGGATCCTTCCAGGTTTTGGAAGACGGACAATAGCTGCTTCATACAGGGATTGCGGGAAGTGGCCATTTGTAATGCCTCTTGGAAGAGCTGTAGTAGCAGCGGGATTAGTGATGCTGAGTGCCTTTTATAGATTTCTATTGGTATACCGTCTGAGCGGCTTTACCTATAGGGAAGGAGTCTATTGCCTCCTGTACTTCTTTGCCCATGATATCAGCTTCCATAAAGTCCCTGAACTCTTGTGTCAGCTTTGGGAGTATCAGTGTAGCTAGGAATGACTTAATTCACAATCAGTGGTTTGTGTTTTAGAAGCATAAAAGTTTACCAACAACTCCTTTACCTCTGGGTCAGTGTGAAGTTCACTTTTGGAGTCTTTTAGGGTAGGTATGGAGGGAGGGGAGGTAAAGGTCCTAGATATATGAGCTAGTAAGCGACCAGGCTTTTCGCCATGCTCCTATATGTTAATGCTTTTTGGGTTAGGTGCTGTGTGTACGTCTCTTGTGCCACACGCAACTGCTCAAGGGCTTCAGTGGTTGGGTTGTTGGCCACCTGGGTGTCTAGTTGTTCTGGTCTTGACAGTTGTCTTCCAGGGTGCTTAAACGTGCTTCAACTTCTGTTGTCCTCTCTCACAGCTTTTGTAGGTCCCCTTTAATAATCAAGAGGTCTATTTTAATTTCCTCCATCTTGGATTGTATCAAGGCAGTACATGCGGAGTTGTACTTTTATTTCAGCCATAACATCATGCAGTGTGAGTTCCTCTTGTTCTGGAGGAACTTCAGAGTTCTGGGCTGCAGTAGTTATCTGGGATTCGCCCGGCAGGTCGCAGGGGGAGTTGGGCCGACTCGCTGCTTTTTCTGCATCGCCGCCATCTTGCGGATCTTCCCTGGCAAACTTTTCTAGTAGGCGGCCTCCGACGCTCGTTTTTGTGCCCTGCTGTACCCCATAATTTGCCTCTGGGGTAAGGGATCGCTTGTGAGGATTGCCGGCTCCGTTCTGTATAGTTTGGCACTGCAATATCAGGATAATAGCGGGGTCTCTGGTGGAGCTTCTGTACTAACGTGACCACGCCCCCGTTAGCTTTTAAAGGAAAACTATCCCCCCAAAATGAATTATTGAGCAACAGATAGTTTACTGTATTTCAAATTAAGTGGCATATTAAAGAATCTTGTCAAACTGGAATATATGTTTAAGTAAATATTGTCCTTTTACATCTCTTACCTTGAACCACAATTTTGTGATGGTCTCTGTGCTGTCACAGAGATCACCTGACCAGAAATACTACAACTCTAACTGTAACAGGAAGAAGTGTGGAAGCAAAAGACAGACCTTTGTCTGTTAATTGGCTCATGTGACCTAAAATGTTTGGTTTGTTTGTGTGCACAGTGAATCATACGATCCCAGGGGGCTGCCCTTATTTTTAAAAATGGCAATTTTATGATTACCCAATGGCACATACTACTAAAAAATTACATTATTATGAAAATGGTTTATTTACACGAAGCAGGGTTTTATATATGAGCTGTTATATGCAATATCTTTTTATAGAGACCTACATTGTTTGGGGAGTATAGTTTTCCTTTAAGTGGAAAATCAGTTGAGCTTTTGGATATCTTGTATTTTAAATATACAGTGCTTAAATATGTGTAGGTTTTTAACTTCAGGTCAAAATACTATGTTACTAAAATATATTCTACATCACTCTGTAAATTGGATATTTCTTTAAATACAGGAGTACCATCATGATGGACAAGTAATGGTACTGTCAGGGAGCACATTGCAGCATTGAAGTGGGAAGCCTGTACAGACATGGTAGCTCAATTCACAAACTGTAAAATGTCTGGATGGATCATTGGCATGTGTGGACATAACAGGTTGTGACCAGTGTGGATCAGAAGCATGGTCATATTTGGAGCAGCATTTTTTTTTAAATTGGGTTCTACTACTACTAGTTAGCAGAGTCCACTGTCCAAACAGGCACATACGGACAGAGATTAATAAACTGGAATCCCCTAAGGGAAGGCCCTGCTAACTAAGTATTACAGACACCCACTATTTCTATTGACAGCTCTGTTTAGATCTGGTCATCCTCACTTAAATTTAATTCAAAGGTATGTTATTTGTGTAAATGCAGATAAAGTTTTTATATACAGCATGCATACTGAATGGCTTCACACATACCAGCAGTTTGCAGAATGAATCTACAGTCAATTAATTACTAATTAGAGATGCAGCATGTAGATGTAATATGATTGCTGCCATCCCTAACTTAGTATAATATGGCCTGATCTGCCTTCCGCCTATTTAAAGGTTGGACTTAATTTACATGTCTTTTTTCAACCATATTTACTGTGTTGCTTTTAGCCAAATGTAAATAATTCTGCAGAAAGTAAATTCCAGCAATGTGCTGCAACCAAACCATAGACGTTAGGTCACATAAGCCAATTAACAGACAAAGGTCTGTCTTTTGCTTCCGCACTTCTTCCTGTTACAGTTAAGTGTTCATTTTAGGGGTATAGTTTTCCTTTAATGCTGCAGTAGTTCTATTTAGGTGATCTCTTAGGCATCACAGAGAATATCATAAAATGTGGGCTTATGGGAAAAGATATAAAAGGGCAATATTTACGCATATATATTCCAGTTTGATAAGATTCTTTAATATGCTTGATTCCAATAAATTAAATGAACTTCAGTTATAGATTTACTGACGGTGTAAAGTTTGCTTTGTTTAAAAGAATGTTTTTGTTTCTATAAAAGTTTTCTTATAAATTGGCTCTATTATTGACTATACAGAATGATGCTGTTTGGACTGGGTAAACAATCAGCTTTTTCTTTACAATATGATAAAGGAAACAAATGGCAATCATCTCTATGTGCACGTGTGTGTTAAAAATGAAATGTCTACAAAGATGTTACCAAGTTTCCGTGCGGTCACAAGGAGATCAGCATGTAAACGGTCATGTGCTGCAGAGACTACTCCTGATATAAAGGATTAGAATGAGCAGAGAGATCTGTCCTGGCTGTATCTAAAGGGATTGCCAAGGCATGGGCTATAAAACAAACTAGTTAGCTGTTTCACTTATTAGTCCTGCTTATTTCCCAGCACAAAGAAGTATAACCCAGGTTTGAAAATAACAAACCGGTAAGTGTTTTGTGGGCAGGGGAAACTGGAAAAGGACTTAATGGAGTAAATATTCAAATATTTTTTCCATTAATATCGTGTTTATATTGTGCTAATAACTGTAGGAAGCAGGATTTTTTTTTAAACTGTGTTGGTAGGTGTAACAATGTGATTTTATTGTACCCCTTTAAGCATCTGAAATAGGCATGATGCAGGGCTGTGAACAAAAAGTTCAACATTTACGTTATGTCCCCCCCACTGTAAAAAGGAGTTTGCAAATAACGCCACTGCCTACAAATAGCATGATAAGCAGTTTTAATATATGTTTATTATAAATGGCTACAAGTTTTTATGGGCCCTAAAATGATTTTGCAGTAAGATCCAGTACGTTTAAGCTAGACCACTAATCTCCTATTGCAAGTTTGTTTGCAATTGCACATGAGTAGAATACAAAATCTGTATAAGGCGAGTGCTATATTGTGGTGCAGGAGATCTAAACACTATGGGGCAAATTCACTAAGATGCGAAGTTGCGCCAGGCACAACTTCGCCGCACTTCGCCGCACTTCGCCGCATTTCGCCAGGCGTAGTTTCGCCAGGGCTCCGCAAATTCACTAAAATCCGAAGTTGCGCACAGGGGTAGCGTAAAGTTGCGAAGTTGCGCTAGCGTTGATTCGCTATATAAAGCGAAGTTACGCTAGCGAAGGCTAATTTGCATACGGCGCGAAATTCAAATTTCAATGGAGGAACACGTATCTGCACTACAAATGCCTAGAAAACCTTCAAATCAGCAAATAAAAATTTTATTTTGCCCTACACATGTGCCCACTGTCTAGGTAAGTTGCCATGAGTCAGGAAATGTAGGGGGGAGGAAGGGGAGCCCCAAAATTTTTTCGATCTTTTTTTAATGTAGAAAACACGCCAGCATTTTTTGGGACTTAGAAAAAAAATTGACTTTTTTTGAAACAATCCCTATCTACTCTATTGCGCTTCGCCAGGTCTGAGGTGGCGAAGTAAGTCTAGCGTAAAAGGTAGCGTTCAGTACACTGCGCAAGTTAGTGAATTTGCGTAGTTTCGTCGCTAGCGAAAATTCTCCTGGCGTAAGGTTGTGAAGTAACACTAGCGAAACTACGCCAGCGTTCGTTAGTGAATTTGCGCAGTAGCTAGCGTTCGGCGCTTCGCGGCTTAGTGAATTTGCCCCTATGGCTTAACCACACTTTACTCAATTATTGCTGGCTACACATCCCAGCAACTTTTAATATATTATCAAGGGTTAACCCATGCAGGGAGTTGTAGCTCAACATTATGGTGGTATATCGATATTGCTTAATAAAATGCTTTCCAAAAACCTGAAAATAATCCCCCGATAGGACTCTCACCTGAATATCTGTGTAAAGCTAGCTCCATATTTTCATTCCTGAAAGAAGTGTGTGTACAATGTTAAATTGCAAATGTATGGTGTATTTCAGATTAATTTTTTGTATGCACCTTTATATTTGTGCCTCAGATTAGATGCTGCTGCAGTGACATCACGTGTTTATTTAATGGGCTTCAGGGAGTTTTTTCTGTGGTTGTCTTGCCTCTGCATTTCTTTAAACCTTACCAGTGAAATATAAAAATGTGGAAGCTATCAATATAACAAAGGCATATTCAATTGAACTGAATGACACTGCACAGGAACAAGTATATTAGTGTAGCTTTTTGATTTTATTTGGACCAGTGGTCCGTTTGTGATCACCCACCAGCTATAACAAGGGACATTTATGAAAACTGTAACCTGCACAGAAAAGATGTTTTTAATACAAGCATCCCCACTACTGTTCATAAGTAACAGTAGTTGTGGCTGAAAAAAAAACTTGCATTAATAACAGGCTCAACAGGCTCTATTTAGCCATTAGCTGATCCAGAAAGGCATAAAAATACATATACCTCTATATTGCTGCAGAAAAGGGGAAACATCCTTTTAAAAATGGCTACTGGATCAGACTCTGGATTGTGCCACCGGCAAAAGGAACCACAAGAGGATAAAAAGGACACCCTTTAAAGGGTACCAATTTGAATTAATTACTAGATTCCACATGTTATTTCTAGACATTCATGAGTGAATCAAGGATTTAAACTAATTACAGTTACAGTTAAAGTGTCCTTTGCTTAATAATATGGTTTACTAAATACACGTTCCTTCCAGAATGAGGTAACTTCTAAAAATATAAGATACCAGTTATATAAACCTACAAAAGTGCACATGATCTATAAAATTCATGAGTGAATCAAGGATTTAAATCCATTGCTGCCTTATGAGTTGTACATATTAAAATGTGCTAAAAAGATGTGTAATTTCATCCAGACATTATGATTCACAAAAATCCTAGTATAAAAGGTATAAAAGTTTCTAAAAGGAAATTAAATGAGAGGTGGAGATATCCCAGAGAAAGCTTCTATCTGCATTCATTGCTTTCTAATCCCTCCGGCTACCACCGAGCGGGAGAAGGCAGGGACCCAAGGGCTGCGGTCTGAATTCCTTACCTTGTGTGATAGTAGTTGTTCTACAATCTCAGAGGTTCCCTACTCTTGGAATAACATTGCAGTCTGATTCTCTTTTTCCTTTTGTCCTATATTGATTGGTAAGAGGCATATCTATGTAACATTATAGTGGTCATTTTCTGTTTATTTCATGTCTTCTTAACTAAGACTATTAAGTATAGAATGAAGATGTAGAATCTGCATGGCATTGGATGTGATTTGAGTTGGATTATAGGAATACTATTTTCCTTCATTTAAATAATCTGGAGTTTTTTCTGTTTCTCTCTTTTCACAGCTGTGGCTGCTCCATGGCTCACTACAGAAATTGCAATCTTTTCATGGTGGTAATTCTATTCCTCCCCCATTATGATCTAGTATCTGCACAATTTCCTAGACAATGTGCCACCCCACAGGCTCTGCTAAGTGGGGAATGTTGCCCAGGGCTTTTCCCTGGACAGTCCCCAGATCCTAATGACCAGTGTGGATCTTCTCTGGGTCGTGGTCAGTGTGGACCAATCACAGTGGACTCCCGGCCTCATGGACCCCAGTACCGACTTGATGGACTGGATGACAGAGAGCAGTGGCCCATACGGTTCTTTAATAGGGCTTGCAGATGCAACGGACGTTTCTATGGTCACAACTGTGGCAGCTGTAAACCTGGGTGGACCGGAGACAACTGTGATCAGCCAGTTGTAGTTGGTAAGTGTGCTTTGATGCAACCAAAAATGTAGCAAAGTTGTAAAGTAAATAGGTCTGGTTAAAGTAAAACTGACCCAAGATTGGGATATAACAACATTTTTTTTAAAATTTAAATGACTTAAAGGGCCATTATCACCAAAAAATTAAAGGTTTTTTTTGTGTCTGTACATTCTGTATATTTTTCTATGAATAAGGGGCCAATTCATTAACTTCGAGTGAAGGAATAGAAGAAAAAAAACTTTGAATTTCGAAGTGTTTTTTTGGCTACTTCGACCATCGCATGGGCTACTTCGACCTTCGACTACGACTGCGACTTTGAATCGAAGGATTCGAACTAAAAATCGTTTGACTATTCCACCATTCGATAGTCGAAGTACTGTCTCTTTAAGACAGTTTGCCACCTAAAAGCTACCGAACCCAATGTTAGCCTATGGGGAAGGTCCCCATAGGCTTGGCTAAGTTTTTTTGGTCGAAGGATAATCCTTCAATCGTTGGATTAAAATCCTTTGAATCGTTCGATTCAAAGGATTTAATCGTTCGATCGAATGATTATTCCTTCAATATTCGAAGTCGAAGGATTTTCTTTCCCAGTCGAATATCGATA